>NW_020867558.1:0-22950 GCF_003369695.1 Bos indicus x Bos taurus | reverse complement strand
GGAACCAGAAAAAGGAGGGAAGAGAGTGGAGGGCAGGGCAGGCAGGCTCCTCTGAGCTCCAACCCGTGCTGTGCCGAGTGACTCAGGTGAGGTGAGGCAAGGCCTCCTCTGCCGACTTCCTGCTGCTGTAAGTCTGTGTGAATAATTCTGGTAATGACCCTTTACTCAGCTGGGGTGGCTTCCAGATAAGCTGATTGGTGTCAGCTTATGTGCGGGGCGCTCTCGGCTGTCATCTGACGTGATATCACACACTGCGGTGACTGACACTGCCCCGTGGGGCCCGGGCCCGGGGAGGAACGATGAGACAAGGCCTGTCGGGGTGGGGAGAGGACCCAGCGGCGTGCCAGGGCCTGTCTCCTTCCTCTGGGCTCCGGGGACTGAGGCCCTGTGGGCAGCACTGGGCCTGCTAGTGGGCACAGGGTGCCAGGGGCAAGCTGGGTGGACGGAAGCCCCAATCTTGAGGTGAGAGAGTTCCAGGTTGTCTTTCTTGCCAGGGGCCTTGTTCATACAAGGGATCGTGGTGGTCACAGCAAGGAAGTGGGCTGCGGCTTCTCTGTCACAAGAGGGGCACCAAGTGCCCCCTGCCCCACACACGGTGACTCTGGCCACCCTTCCAAACACTGCTTTCCTCCCTGTTGGTAAAGTCTGACAAGGTCTTTGGGGAGCTGCCTCCCCCTCCCTGCTCAGCCCATGTGTCGGGGGACTCTGCCCACCCTTCTGGCCCCAGGGGAGCAAGTAAGCTCCGCAACTGGCCCGTGAGAGAGGTGCCCCGCCCAGTGCAGGGCCTGGTTAGGGCGCCTGCCATCAGGGGACACTCCGGGACTGCTTGTCACCCTGCCGGGAGAGTTGCAAAGTGAGTAGGATTTATCAAGCATGACTGGGGGCACTTCTGTCATCCTGGGAGGAGAGGCTGACCAGGAATAAAAGCAACACGGGCTAAAGCCAGGCAGAACAGAGAGAAGGAGGGAGACGAGACAGACAGGGAGAAACTGTCTCCAGCATCCACCCAAGCATTCAGACCCAGCATGGATGGCAACTGAACAGAGCTGTGTTGAAACCCCATTATTTTCAGGCTTATAAGCCAATAAATTCTCAATCTTTCTCTCTATCCTCCGGTTGGTTTCCGTCATCTGCACCTGACAGAACCATGAGCAAAATGCAAAGTTTGTTGCCTCCAAAGGTGTAGCAGAGTCTGCCTGGTCTCCCCAGGGCCCGGCTCTGCTCTCTGGGACAAGCGGAGGGCGTGCCCCCCTCTCTCAGAGGGGCCAGTGGATCCGAGTCTGCCGCTACACTCCCGCTCATCTCTCTCTTCCCCTGATATTCTACTTCTTCTTCTTTCCCTTTTCCCCTCCCTCTCTCTTAATTTTACCCAGGATTTGAAAAGGTGCTGAACATTTTGTGTTGCCAGCAAGTAAACAAGGGCTGTAAAAATGATGGGGCACAAAGACGGAGCAGCAACTGGCAGAGGCTCTCAGTGGCCAATTCTGGAACAATCTGAGCAGCCAAAATAGTGGAGGACAGTGGTGAATTATAGACCATTAGAAACTAGGGCTCTGAATCCACACCTATAATAAGGAGATCAATGAATGAATGAGTCAATGAATGAGAAAGAAGGGCTTTCACCACAGCAGGAAGTCAAGTGCATGTGCTAAGTTGCTTCAGTCATGTCTGTTTGCGACCCTATGGTCTCGCAGAGTAGCCCACCAGGCTCCTCTATCCGTGGGATTCTCCAGGCAAGAATACTGGAGTGGGTTGGCATGCCCTTCTCCAGGGAACCTTTCTGACCCAGGGATCAAATTTGCTTTTCCTGTGGCTCCTGCATTGCAGGGGGATTCTTTACTGCTGAGCCACAGAGGAAGCCCATAAAGTCAAGTACTAGTCAATAAATGTGAAAGAATTCATGGGTGAAAATGTATGAAAAGTTTTCACGTTGAAAAAGCATCATTTTTGAGGCATCATAATAAAAACTTAGGTAGTCAAGGATGGATATATGGATGCTAACTTCAGGGGAAGTTTTGCTGAGAAGCAGCATGTTTTTCATAGTCTCAGAGTATTTCCCCACAGATTGCCTATCAGCTGCCAAGAAAGGTGGAGTAACTACCCAGTGGAGAAATAAGACCACGTCTTCATTAAACTAACATCGGCGTTGAGAGCCAGGTGGATACCACATGCCTCCAGGACGCCCTGAGGAGAAGACAACTTTGGGAGTCTCCCCAGCTTCCCCGCATAGACAGATTCTAATCATGAGGAATCATCTGACAAACCCCAAAGGGCGGCTGTTTTGGTTGTTTAGCTATTTAGTTGTGGTAAAAAACACTAACATAAGATTCACCCTTTTAACCATTTTAAAGTGCGCAGTGCAGTAGTATCAACTACACACACATTGTGTAACAGGTCTCTAGAACTCGTCGTCTGTATTTATCACCGGGGGACTCTCCTGCTCCCCTCCCTCAAAGCCTCTGGCAACTTACCATTCTGCTGGCTGTTTCTGAGTTTGACCTCCTTGCATACTTCATATGAATGGAATTATGCAGCATTTGCCAGTATTCTTGCCTGGAAAATCCCATGGACGGAGGAGTCTGGTAGGCTGCAGTCCATGGGGACACTAAGAGTCGGACATGACTGAGCGACTTCATTTTCACTTTTCACTTTCATGCATTGGAGAAGGAAATGGCAACCCACTCCAGTGTTCTTGCCTGGAGAATCCCAGGGACGGGGGAGCCTGGTGGGCTGCCGTCTCTGGGGTCGCACAGAGTCGGACACGACTGAGACAACTTAGCAGCAGCAGCAGCAGCCCTTTTATGACTGGCTTATTTCACTTAGCACAACGTCCTCAAAGTTTGCCCATTCTCTAGCATGTGTCAGAATTTCTTTCCTTTTAAGGCTGAACACTATTCCATTGTACATATATGTATATGCTTCATTTTCTTGATCCATTCATGGCTGTTGATGGACATTTAAGTTGTTTCAACATTTTGGCTATTGTGAATAATGCTGCTATGGACATGGCTGTGCGACTCTTTTTTCAGGATCCTGTTTTCAATTTTTTGGTTCTATCTGCAGAAGAGGGATTGCTGGATCATATGGTAGTTCTATTTTAATTTTTTGAGGAAACTCCATCTGTTTTCCATAGTGGCTGCATCCTGGGGCCACCCCAGTGTTTACATCCTGCCAACACTGCATGAGAATTTCCTTTTCTCCACCTCCTCTCCAACATTTGTTGCTTTCTGGCTGTATGGGGGTTTCGGTTTTGTTTTGTTTGTTTTTGATAGTGACCATCTTCATGGTATGAGGTGATACCTCATCGTGGTTTTGATTTGCATTTCCCTTATGTTTAGTATTGTTGACCACCTTTTCATATGCTTATTGACCATTTGTATATCTTCTTTGTAGAAATGTTTATTCAAGTCTTGTTCATTTTTTAATTGAATTTTTGTTTTTTATTGTTCGATTTTATGAGTTCTTTATATATTCTGGGTATTAGCCATTTACCAGTTATATGGGTTATAAATATTTTCTCCTTTTTTGTAGCTTGCCTCGTTCATGCTTTGATTGTTTGGTTTCCTTTGCAGTGCGAAAGTTTTAAAGTTTGATGTAGTCCCATTTGTCTGTTTTGTTGCCTCTACTTTCGGTGTCATATCCAAGAAATCATTGCTAAATCCAATGTCATGAAGCTTTCATGTTTTCTTTTAAGAGTTTCATGACTTCAGCTCTTATATATGGTCTACAATTCATTGTGAGTTAATTTTTGTATATGGTGTAAGGTAAGGGTCCAACTTCATTCTTTTGAATGTGAATATCCAGATTTCCTGACACCATTTGTTGAAGATACTCTGTCTCCATTGTGTAGCCATAGCACACTTGTGGAAGGCCAGTTGACCATATGTAGGTCATTTCTGGGCTTTCTATTCTATTTCATTGGTCTATATATCTGGCTTTATGCCAGTGCTATAGAGTTTTGATTCCTGTATTTTGTAATATGCTTTCAGAAATTAGCCTTATTTTTCTTTCTTAGGATTCTTTTGGCTATTTGGGGTCCTTTGAGATTCCACATGAATTTCAAGGGTTTTTTTTTTCTATTTCTGCAAAAAACAAAAAACCATTGAGATTTTGATAGGGATTTTACTGACTCTGTAGATTGCTTTGACTACTATAGACATTTTTACCAATGAGTCTTCCCATTCATGAGTATTAAATGTTTTGCCATTTACTTATGTCTTTAATTTCTCTAAACAATGTTTTGTTGTTTTCAGTGTCTTTCTTCTCCTTGGTAAAACCTCCTTGGTTAAGTTTACTTCTAAGTATTTTATTCTTTTTGAATGCTATTGTAAATGGGATTGTTTTCTTAATTTCCCTTTCATATTATTCATTGTTAGTGTATAGAAACAACTGACTTTTGTGTGTTGACTTTGTATCCTGCAACTTTCCTGAATTAATTTATGCTAAGTTTTTTGTGGAATATTTAGCGTCTTCGACCTACAAACGTTTTATTATTTAGATAGAAACTGTATTCCTTAAACACATTGATATTATAAAAGATGAAGAAAAATTGTGGATGTAGTTCAGAATAAAGGAGACTAAATCAACATAAGAACTAAAAGCAATCCCTGATTCTAGATTGCATCTATAATGGAGGGGAAATGCTATAAACAACATGACTGGGCCAATTCACAAAACTGGAGAACAAATGGCTGATTAGGTGAGAGAATCATATCAATGTTTAATTTAGTGAAGTTGATAACTCAGCTGTTGAATTTTATGCACAAAAGCAGCATTATTATTATGAAATACACATTGAAGTATTCTCTCCAAATAGTTCAGAAAAAAAAAAAAATAGAGAATGACCATGGTTAATAGAAAGGGCAAAAAGGTAAATCTAATGAAATGAAAAGAAATTAAATGACACTTGCTCCTTGGAAAAAAAGCTATGATCAACCTAGACAGCATATTAAAAAGCAGAGATATTACTTTGCTGACAAAGGTCCATCTAGTCAAAGCTATGGTTTTTCTAGTAGACATGTATGGATGTGAGAATTGGACCATAAAGAAGGCTGAGAGCTGACGAATTGATGCTTTTGAACTGTGGTGTTGGAGAAGACTCTTGAGAGTCCCTTGGACAGCAAGGAGATCAAACCAGTCCATCCTAAAGGAAATCAGTCCTGAATATTCACTGGAAGGACTGATGCTGAAGTTGAAACTCCAGTACTTTAGTCACCTGATGAAAAGAACTGATTCCTTGGAAAAGACCCTGATGCTGGGAAAGATCAAAGGCAGGAGGAAAAGCGGATGACAGAGGATGAGATGATTGGATGGCATCACCAACTCGATGGACATGAATTTGAGAAAACTCCAGGAGTTGGTAATGGACAGGAAGCCTGGCATGCTGCAGTCCGTGGGGTTGCAAAGAGTTGTACATGACTGAGCAATTGAACTGAATGAAATGCTATATGGGAGAATTGTTGTTGTTGCTTAGTTGCTAGGTTGTATCCAACTCTTCTGTGATCCCATGAACTATAGCCCGCCAGCCTCCTCTATCCATGGGATTTCACTATCCATGAATGAATAGTGGAGTGGGTTGCCATTTTGTACTGCAGGGGATCTTCCCAACCTAGGAACCAAGCTCAAGTCTCCTGCGTTGACAGGTAGGTTCTTTACCACTGAGCCCATTTTGATAACTTCTCTGTGGGCTTGGGATTATTCCAGACTGTTGTTGGTTTTAGGATGCTGGCGCCTGGTGCAGGCTGTCTTGCCTGCTTGGGGACGAGGCCCCCACCAGCCGAGCCCTTGGCTGGATCACTTTGCTGGATGACCCCTGTGTCCCACCAGGCCCTTTTGAAACTACAAGAGCAGCACATGAGACATCTTTCCACATGGGTTGGTAGTTTTGTCAAGTGGAACATAATCCTTCCAAATCAAGAGGATTATTTTGGATAAGCCATTAAAATTATTAATTAAGATGTTAGTGTCTGATTGCCTTTATTCTTGTTTAGAAGAATTTTCTCAGAGCCTGGGTGCATTGACCTCCCTCTCCTGGCTCCCCTGTTGAATCGGTGTCACTCTCCATTTCTGCCTGTACCAAAGTGAAGTCGCTCAGTCGTGTCCGAGTTTTTGCGACCCCATGGGCTGTAGCCCACCAGGCTCCTCCATCCATGGAATTTTCTAGGCAAGAGTACTGGAGTGGGTTGCCATTTCCTTCTGCAGGGGATCTTCCCAACCCAGGGATTGAACCAGGTTCTCCCGCATTGTGGGTAGATGCTTTACCATCTGAGCCACCAGGGAATCAACGCCTGTACCAAAAGAACCCTCTAAAGGAGGCCATGAGGTTTAAGAGAAAAGACATTTTAAGGCATCCTCGGAGTTAGTGAGGTGAAAGTTGCTCAGTCGTGTCCAACTCTTTGCTCAGAGTTAAGAAGACACCAACTGTTTTGGACTGAATATTTTTGGAGCCTTGTTGAGCCTGGTAGGCTGCAGTCCATGGGGTCGCTGAGGGTCAGACACGACTGAGCGAGTTCACTTTCACTTTCCAATTTCATGCATTGGAGAAGGAAATGGCAACCCACTCCAGTGTTCTTGCTTGGAGAATCCCAGGGACGGGGGAGCCTGGTGGGCTGCCGTCTATGGGGTCGCAGAGAGTTGGACAAGATTGAAGTGACTTAGCAGCAGCAGCAGTGTGTGCAAGGCGACTTGGTGAGATGTCTAAGATAAGAAAGCAAGAGAACACACAGAAAGTCAGGTAATCGTAGAAGTTCCCCACATGACAATCTATTAGGCAGTGGAGATTAATTGATTCATTAAGGGAAAACTGTAAGGACTCTGAATATTCAGAAAAGAAAAGGATACTTGTTGGTCAGAGTCACGGAGACTGTACAGAATGAAGAGATGGACTGAGATGGAAGGATGGGTAGGATCTGAATAAAGGAGAAGAGTGGTTTCCAAGAGAGAGCCCCAGTACAGCCTGTGGAGCTGAGAATGCTCAGGATGGTTTGAAGCAGTGACTGGACCCATCTGTCAGAAGTTGAGGGTTTGGAATTAAAGATAAGTTTCTTTCAGTAAAATAGCTCCCTGGTGGCTCAGTCAGTAAAGAGTCTGCCTGCAATGCAGGAGACCTGGGTTCAACCCCTGGGTCAGGAAGACCCCCTGGAGAAGGAAATGGCAACCCACTTCAGCATTCTTGCCTGGAGAATTCCATGGACAGAGGAGCCTGGTGGGCTACAGTCCATGGGGTCACAAAGAGTTAGACATGACTGAGTGACTAACACCAACAATTCTTTCAGTAAATTGGTAATCAGTCTCCAGAGCTCTGAATCCCAGCAACTTGGACTTTGCGGTGATGGAGAATCAAAGAAAAGGCTTTGGAGCAGAGCCTGGAGGTAGGAAGCACCCTTCAGAAGTGACTGACTATGAGAGATCACTTGTTGAGCACCCACTGTATTTCAGGTCCTTTCTGAACTTGTCTTTGAGCCTTACAGAAACTCTGCAAGGTGGATAGAATCACACTCGCAGGAAGAGCCACAGTTCCTGGGAAAAGGCGATTACTCGGCCTGGGTACAGATACCGGTGGAAAAGGGCGGAGCCTGGGGTCAACTCAAAGAGTATCAGACTTCAGAGTGAGCTCTCTCCTTGACAGCCTTTCCCCTCCCTGTCATTGAAATAAGGGTATGAGGCCTTAAAGTGTGAACAGGCAGTAGCAATGTACATGAAAGGAAAAAGAAAGATGTGGAGGAAAATGTGAAGGAAATGTTGACAAGACTGGGTGAACAATTAAGCTTAGGAGGTGAGAGAAATGGAACTGAAGTCAATTTTCATTTTTTATTTCTTTTTTTAATGTGAGATTTTACGTTCCAGACCAGGGATTGAACCTGCACTCCTGCAGTGGAAGCATGGAATCTTAACCACTGGACCTCCAGAGAAGTCCTGTTTTGTTTTTAAAGTGAGAACTGACTGTTACTGCTCTGCCAGCTATTTGGAGAAAGGGGAAAAATGATCACAATATCGCCTCTGTACTGAAAAACATTAAGGTCTAGTATAAGATGTTCTAAATGTATATAAATATGTATAATATGGGGAAGAGTTGGATAAATGCTATATGGGGAAAAGTTACAAAGTGCAGTGGATGGTTAGAAGGGAGAAAAACCTAGGCAGTAACATCAAGTATTCATTGAAGAGAATATATTTGATCTAGACTTTAAGAAAGTTGGTGATGGGCAGGGAAGCCTGGCATGCTGCAGTCCATGGAGTTGCAAAGAGTCAGACACAACTGAGTGAATGAACTTAGACTTTAAGAATGGATACAGCTTTCCCTGGCCCAGGGAAGCGAAAGTGAGGTTATTCCAGATTGGGGTTTCTCAGCCTCGGCACTATTCACATTTTGAGTCTGGGTAATTCTTTGCTGTCGGGGCTGTCCTGCACTGGTAGGAAGTTTAAGAGCATCTCTGGTTTCCATCCACTGGATATCCCTCCCAGTGGTGACAACCAAAATGTCTCTAGATACTGCTGCACTTCTCCTGGAGGGCAAAGTCGACTTTGGTGAGAATCACTATTCTAATCTAAGAGAATGATGTTGGGAAGGGAGTATGTTCGGGGAATAAAGGAGCATCTGTATCAGCCTGTTTAAAATGTGTTCCTGGGAACATTAGTGTCTAGTGAGATAAGTCATGGTCCCTTAAATAGGGTTCATGGTCAAACAGCATTGAGAAATAGCGCATACTTTCCCCCTCAATTGGAAATTCACAGTGTATATTAGAATAGTAAAGGCTTTGAGAATTGTGCAGGAAGCTCTTTGACATTGGTTACATTTAATTACCAAAGAACTTAAAAAAAAAAAAAATCAACAAACAAGTATTAACCTCCTGAAGGGTACTATTGTATTGTAGGACACAGCTTGAAAAATGATAGGATATTTGACTGAAACATACAGGATATGAAAGATTTACAGCTGGAAAAGATTTAGAGCTGATGCTGGGAAAGACTGAAGGCAGGAGGAGAAGGGGACAACAGAGGATGAGATGGTTGGATGACATCACCGACTCGATGGACATGAGTTTGAGCAAGCTTTGGGAGTTGGTGATGGACAGGGAAGCCCAGTATGCTACAGTCCATGGGGTCGCAAAGAATCGGACGTGACTGAGCGACTGAACTGAACTGAACTGAGAGCTGGAAAAATAGAGATAGATTCTAGAACAAGATTCAAAGAGTCTGGAACTCAGGTTAAGGTGTCTGAATTTCATTTAGTCAACAATAGGGAGGTAACCACCAGGAAGCATAATTAAATCTGTGCTTCAGTTATTCATTTAACATGTATTAAGCAACATTAGTCTAGTGGCAGCAAGCCGGCTGGACAAGATGTAGAAACAGGAATTAAAGAACATTAAGTTATTGCAAAAGTAATAACTTAGAGTGGTGATGACAGAAGGAAGGGGCGTTTTGGAAAGTAACAGAATGTAGTGTCTGATTTGTTGGAGGATGGAACAAGAAGATGAAGGAGCCAATGATGACTATAGAATTTTAGTTCTGAGTTACTAGGAGCTTCTTGGTACCTTTAACAGAGAGAGGATAGTCAAGAAAAAGATTTGAGAAGAAGCTACCTTATTTTGGACATGCTGAATTTGAGGGGTTGGTAGGACATCCAGGGGCAAACATTCAGTAAGTAGCAGGAATTAAAAGTCAAGGGTAAAAATGGAACTGGAAATAAATTGGGGGGAAGTCATCGTAAGGCAATTTAAAAAGTCATGAATGTGAATGGGACAGTGAAAGGGGGAAAGAGTAGAGAGAGAAGGAAAGAAGGAGATAACTTAGAACAGAGACATGGCGAACGTCTATAGAGGATGGGAGGAGAATGCAAGGGGCATGGAAGGATCTGTCAGAGAAACAGGAGACGCAAGAAAAAATGTCAGAGAAGCCAAAAAGAATCATGAAGCACTCGATCACATTACAGAGAAGTAAAGAAGATCAACACTGGGGTGAGGCCATTGAACTTCGGATTTAGGTCAAAGGAGGCTATTAAAAAGAGTTTCTGTAGAGTGATGACGACAGGAACTAAATTGCAAGGAGTGAATCAGTGCTGAGGAAGCTGAGACAAGATTGTTTGAACAGTTTGCCATTCTGATCGCTTAGAAGTAGGAGCCAATCAAAGGCAACAGGATTGAAGCAAGAATTGTTTGTTTTGGGATGGGAAGATTTGAGTGAATTCAATGACAAAAAATAAGAAACCAGAGGAGATGAAGAGATTCAGGAAAAGAAGAGTAACTATTGGTAGGCAAGGCTTAGAAGGGCTTCCCTGGTGGCTCAGTGGTAAAGAATCTGCCTGCAGTGTGGAAACTCGGGTTCTATCCCTGGGTTGGGAAGATCCCTTGGAGAAGGGAATGGCAACACACTCCAGTATTCTTGCCTGGAAAATCCTATAGATAGAGGAGCCTGGCGGACCACAGTCCATGGGGTCACAAAGAGTTGGACACGACAGAGCAACTAACTTCACTTCAAGGCTTAGGAGGAGTCAGTTGAGCTAAGATTTTGTCAGAGATTCTTTGACTAAAGAGGAGAGACGTGTCTTCTTCTGAGTCGGGAGTAAAGGAGGAAAAGGAAAAGATAGATAAGACAGACAAGTCTTGAGGTGGAGACATCAATGAATTCAAACCTTAATACATTCAGAGATCTAGGTCATCAGCTATAATGAGGGAGGCAGGAATAGGGTTGAAAATTTGCAAAGATAGGAAATAGCAGTAATGCAGAATATGAACGAGTTAAAAAGAAATGGCTAAAATGTTATCCAAGCTAGAATGAGATCTAAAATTTGCTACAAGGACTTACAGATGACCCAGTTAGTATAATTTAGTGACTTTCTTCAGGAATGCTCAGAAACAAAGTGAATAGAGCAGGAGATCAGTAACAAAAAATAGACAATTCCTCAATATGACCATATTCCAAGAGGTAATCTCAATGGAATTGGAAAATATTTTAGCTCAATGATAATGAAAATATTACATAATAAACATGTGGAATGCAGTTAAAGTCATTTTTAGGGAAAAATGTATCATCTTTAAAGAGTAGCTTAGAAGATAATATCTGAAGAGTAAAGAAGACTGCAGATTAGTGATCTATCCAGATTTATAGATCAACTTCTCAAATTAATAAATAAATTAAGCAAATCTATTGGAAACAAGGTTAATACACAAAATAAATTATATTTCTAAATATCCACTATAAATAATTAGAAAATTAAATTTAAAACTTCATCTCATCTAAATAGAATTAAAAAATCAAATTACTGGAAATAATTCTAACAAAAGGTGTGCAAGATGTCTATACAGAAACTATAAACATTATTTAGAGACAGCAAATAAAATCTAAATAAATGGAGGGATGTGCTATGTTTATGGATTGGAGCACATAATATTGTAAAGATATCAATTTCCCTGAAATCCATAGATTCAATATAAACCTTGAAAATATTCTGGAAGTTTTTTTTAAGACATGGAATTTGGCAAGAATTTAAATTATATGTGGAAATACAAAGGGCCAAAGGCCAAGAATAGCCAAAACAATCTTGAAAAAGAGCAAAGCTGAAAAACTCACCCTGATAACACAATTATAAGGCTAGGTAATTAAGACAGTGTGGTACTGGCATGAGAAAGAAAAAAAAACAGAGGAAAAAACACAGATCAATGGACAGAATAGAGAAACTAGAAATAAACCAACACTTGATTTATAACAAAGATGATACTGTAGTACAGTGGTGGGAAACCGTCTTTTTATAAGTGATTCTGGGTCAACGGATACCCTTATGGAGAAAACCTCTTCTTAATCTCTATCTCATATGATTAAAAAACCCACAAAATAGGATCCCAGCTGGATTGTGGATCTAAGTGTGAAAACTAAACAATTATAGTTTTAGAAGATAACACAAGAGAATATTTTTGTGCTATTAAGATATGCTAAAATTTCTTAAATAGGACATGAAAGTCACTAGCCATAGATAAATTAGAGTACATGAAAATAAAGAACTTCTGTTCATCAAAAGATACCATTTGAAGGAGTGAAAAGGCAAGCCACAGACTGAAAAAAGAAATGCAATATATATTTTTAACAAAGGGCTCATTCAGAATGAATAAAGATGTCCTTTAAGTTACTGAGGGGAAAAAAAATGAAGAAAATGCTACAGAAAAATGGGCAAAGGACTTAGCATGCATATCACAAGAGAATATCCAAATGGCTAATACACATCTGAAAAGTTGGTTAACCTCATTATTCATCAGGGAAATGCAAATTTAAACCATAATTAGATACCCCTTTTTACTCACCAGAATGGTTAGCTTAAACAACTAAATGTCAGTGAGGATACGGAGCAGCTAGAGAGATCTCATACACTGCTGCTAAGTCGCTTCAGTCGTGTCCGACTCTGTGCGACCCAATAGATGGCAGCCCACCAGGCTCCCCCGTCCCTGGGATTCTCCAGGCAAGAACACTGGAGTGGGTTGCCATTTCCTTCTGCAATGCATGAAAGTGAAAAGTGAAAGTGAAGTCGCTCAGTCGTGTCCAACTCCTAGCGACCCCATGGATGTAGCCTACAGGCTCTTCCCATGGGATTTTCCAGCCAAGAGTACTGGAGTGGGGTGCCATTGCCTTCTCCACTGTTAGCAGGTGTGCAAATTAGTACAACTTCAGAAAACTGGCAGCATCTACCAAAGCTGAATACGTGGGTACATTATGACCCAGAAATTCCACTCCTAGGTGTATATTTAACAGCCATACATATATGTGTGCACATAAAAACATTAAAAGTTTCATGGCAGTAGTAGTCATAGTAATAAGCAAATAAAAACAATTCAAAGTCCCTCATCATTAGACCGGATAAACCATAGGATATTATAAAACTGAAAATTAATTAAATATTGTTCAATGCAATAACATGGATGATACAAAAATAATATTACATGTATAATATATAACAAGATGTCAGACACAAAATGATATGTATTTAATGGTTCAATTTATGTAAAGTTCAAAACAAAGGCAACCACTTCACAGTCATTAAGGTGACTGCTATATTTTTTTAAAAAGCAGAAAAATACAGGTGTTGGAGAAGATGTGAAGAAATTTAGACCTCTCATTCACTCCCGGTGGGTGGAAAGATAATGCAGTCTCTATGGGAAATGAGGTGGTGGTTCTTCAAAAAATTGAAAATTGTATTGCTCTATGCTCCTTGGAAGAAAAGCTATGACAAACCTTCACAGCATATTAAAGAGCAGAGATGTTACTTTGCCAACAAAGGTCCTCTAGTCAAAGTTATGGTTTTTCCAGTATTCGTGTGTGGATGTGAGAGTTGGACCATAAAGAAAGCTGAGTTAAAGAATTGATGCTTTTGAACTGTGGTGTTGGAGAAGACTCCTGAGAGGCCCCTTGGACTGCAAGGAGATCCAACCAGTCCATCCTAAAGGAGATCAGTCCTGCATATTCATTGGAAGGACTGATGCTGAAGCTGAAGCTCCAATATTTTGGCCACCTGATGTGAAGAACTGACTCATGGAAAAGACCCTGATGCTGGCAAAGACTGAAGGCAGGAGGAGAAGGGGACGATAGAGGATAGGATGGTTGGATGGCATCACCAACTTGATGGATATGAGTTTTAGTAAGCTCCAGGAGTTGGTGATGGACAGGGAAGCCTAGCGTGCTGCAGTCTATGGGGTCGCAAAGAGTCAGACATGACTGAGCGACCGAACTGAACTGAACTGATCACTATATGATGTAGCAATCCCACCTCTGGGAGAATTTAAAGGAAGGTGTCAAAGAAACATGTGTATACCCATGTTCAGAGCAGCATTTTTTGCAATAATAAGTGGAGGCAACCCAAGAGTTCAACAGAAGAATGATAAACAAAGTGTGGTATATACGTAGAATGGAATATTATTCAGCAGTGCAAAGGAAGGAATTCTGACATGTGCTAAACCCGGTACAGGGCTAAATCTTGAAGACATTATGCTAAGTGAAGTAAGCCAGTAAATAATACAGATATGTATGATTCCACTTACGTGAGATACCTAGGGTGGTCAAATTCACAGAGACAGGAAGTCTGCCAGGGACTATGGGCGGGGGGCAGAAAATGGAGAGCTATGGTCTAAAGGGTATAGAGTTTTAATTTTAAAAGATGAAAAAGTTCTGGAGATTGATTGCACAATAATGTGATTCTGAGCACTAACATTAGTGAACTGTATACTTAAAAATGGCTAAAATGGTAAATTACATGCTATGTGTATTTTACCACAGTTTAACATTTTTTTAAATAAAAGTACAATGAATGTGGTGATTGAGATCGACACTGTGGTTACCTCTGGTGAGCGACTAGAGAGGAGAAGTCACGAGGGGGGGTGTGGGGGTTCTGGGATGCTCTGTCTCCTGATCTGGGTAGGAAGAACATGAATGTTTTCACTCTTGAGAATCAATCAAATTATATAACTTGACTTGTGTACCTTTCTATATGCTTCAATCAAATCAACAACAAGAGTTACTTTAAAAATAAGTCAAAGCAGAAGACCTAAGAAGAGTCAAAAATTTGGGGGGAAAGGATGGATAATGACTGGGGTACTTACCTAATATCAAAATATATTATAAAACTATTAAAACAATGTGGTTACTGGCACATAAGTAGGTAATCAAACATATAAGAAGATAGTCTAAAAACAGTCCCATGCAACAAATGAAAATTTAATATATAATAAAGGAGGCATTTCAAATCAAAAAGGGAAAAGATGAATCATTTGTAAATGATATGGAAGCAATCGGCAATTTATTTGTGTGTCAAGGAACTAGATCCTTACCTAAAAGAACAAAATTACATAAGAGAAAAACTTTTGGTAGAACAAAGATTTATGTTTTTATTAGGAACCATACATACATTATAATAACAATCAAATCATGGTTATAATATTTTAAATCAGTTCTTCAAAATATTAGTAAATTTTACCTCATTAAAAACAGCTTCTGTAACTACCAAAACCAAAAGACAAATTATTCTCTGTCTTTCTAAAACATTCTAAAAACATATGACAGCAAATTTCTTAGACATAAGGAGTTTTTACAATTGAAAAAAAAGTAATAATAACCTTTTAGAAAAATGAACATGGGGAGCTATTTCATTTTAAAAAGGACATTGGGAGCTATTTCATTTAAAAAAAGCAAGTGGGCAGTAAACACATAAAAAGGTATTCAGTATCATAAGTTAGCAAAGAAATGCTATTTTATATATTCATATATATATGCTGCTGCTGCTGCTGCTGCTAAGTCACTTCAGTCGTGTCTGACTCTGTGCGACCCCATAGACGGCAGCCCACCAGGCTCCCCCGTCCCTGGGATTCTCCAGGCAAGAACACTGGAGTGGGTTGCCATTTCCTTCTCCAATGCATGAAAGTGAAAAGTGAAAGTGAAGTCGCTCAGTCGTATCCAACTCTTAGCAACGCCATGGACTGCAGCCTACCAGGCTCCTCCATCCATGGGATTTTCCAGGCAAGAGTACTGGAGTAGGGTGCCATTGCCTTTTCCGTCATATATATATACATACATATATATATGGGTTCATCAGACTGGCAAAGTTTAAAAAGTATCTCAGAACCTGCTGTTGGTAAGTGTATGAGGAAATGGGCACCACTGTATTCTGATGAGATTCTAAACTGCAGGGCAGAATAATAAACTGTATCAAACTTTGATATAAACTTTCCCTTTGATCCAGTAAAATAATTTCTAGAAATTCACCTTTAAGTAAATAATCAGCCAAATATCCAAAAGATGTCCATGGCAGTGTAACATATAATAGTGAAACACTAGACGAAACCTAAGTGTATATCAAATTGTTGTTGGCTAATAAATTGTGATACAGCGCACAGTGGAATACAGTCAGCCCTCCATATCCATGGGTTCCACATCCATGGACTCAATCATCTGGGATCAAAAATACTCAGGAAAAAAAGTTTCAAAAAGTTCCAAAGAGCAAAACTTGAATTTGCTGTGAACCAGGAACTGTTTACATGGCACTTACCTTGCATTGGGTAGTAAAAGTAATCCGTGTGTGTGTGTGTGTGTGCGCACGCGCGTGTGTGTGCTGTGTTCAGAGTAGTGTCCAACTCTTCGCGACCCCATGGACTGAAGCTCACCAGCCTCCTCTGTCCTTGGGATTTCCCAGGCAAGAACACTGGAGCGGGTTGTCATTTACTTCTCCAGGGGATCTGCCCAACCCAGGGGTCAGACCTGCATCTCTTGTGTCCTGTGTCTCCTGCACTGGCAGGAGGATTCCTTACCACTGTGGCACCTGGGAAGCCCTTTATAAGTAATCTAGAGATACTTAAAAGTATATGGGAAGATGCACTTAAGTTATATGCAAAATCTACAAGGTTCTATGTAAGGAACTTGAGCATTGGGAGATTTTGGTATCCTGAGGGCAGGAGTGTCTTGGAATCAAGGGACAACACTGTCGAGTAGTCTTGATAAATAGTTATATTTATTGTTGATCGCTAAAAAGGCAGTTACATAAAAACAAGCATATTATCCCCTTGAGTAAATTTATTTCTAGGTGTACAAACATACAAAAGTTATCAGAAAAATGGTCACCAAATTGTAACAGCTGTTATCTCAGGGTGATAAGAGTTCAGCTTTCACTTTGAATAGTTCTCTCAATGTTTGAATTTGTTCAGTGAGTAATACATTATTTGTAATGATAAGAAAAACTATGCTTTTCTCTTTTGAAAAATAAAAGGTCAAGGGATACTAATCTGGTCTGTCTTAGTCACAGGCACCACTGTGACATTCTTGGGCTGCTTGCCTGTCTCCCCACTTGTCCTACTAACCTCCCACTGAAACTGCAAATCAGACTGAGAACTAAAGGCTGGGAGGGGCTCTTTGGAGTGTCACATCTCTGCTTGATTCACAGTGATTGGCACTGGAAGGCCTCTGCACCAAGTACATAGCAAAGATCAAGGTGCCTTGCTTGTACTGAAATGCATGCCTTCTGCCAGCAGCTGGCGGCTGGGCCTCTTCCCCAGCCCACTCTGGAGCAGGAAATAATGCCTGGAGGTTCCCTAGGCCCCACTTGCTTTTTCTGTGTTTCCCGCGAGTTGAGGGGTGGCTGGGAGATTTGCATTTCTATAGGCCTTTCACTAGGGATCTAAGAGCTCGGTGCCCTTAACTGTGATCTGCAAACTCTGGTGGCCCGCGGAGGCCAGGGAGTGACGAGCTGGTTTGGATTTTAGGGGAGCTGTATGTCCTACCAATGACAGATAGGGCATCCCACCAAATGAAGTTTGAAATGTTGAGTCCTGTCTATAATCCTCTCTGCCATCATGTTTTACTAACCATACAGAAATAGTCATAATTTTTATTTTAATTGACAGCTGGGAGATGGTAACTCCTAGCAAGCAAGAGAAGAAAGGAAACATTTAGGATTTGGGCTGCACAGGGTGCTACTTCCAAGATCCATATAGTTCCTATTCAGGATTGAGCAGACCACTGAAAGAAGAATTTAAATAACTGGAAAACTTGACTTTTCTCAAGTAGCTCCTGCTAGTATACACGTTTCAGTGACATGCTGAATATCTGGGATGTTTTCAAAGGGCAAAGTGTGATGAAATTTCTACCTTCGTGATTACAGTTTTGAGAACTCGAGCTGCTCAAAGTATTGGCCCAGCGCCTCAAAAATGGGCACTAGAATCCGCCTGCCAGCAGCTTTCTTCTGTGACCTGCAAATAAACACCTTTCTAGGGGGTGACCAGGAAGCCTGACAGGGTCACGTGCACCGCCCCCATGCCAACTCCCCAATCTCCAGGGCACCTCCAGCTAATCTGAAAGCTTGATTATAAGCCAAGGGGAATGGTTATATAACTCTGAAAGTTTAAATTGGGAACACACACACACACACGTATCTAAACAAGAGCTCAATTAAAGGAGAAAACCACAGCACTAGATCCCGTTTCTCTAGTTTACTGACCTGTAAAGAAATAAAGATGTATTAAGTGTTACATTTACCTGTCTTCCTGGCTACGCAATGGCCATTTCATCCAACTAATTAAAATCTATGTACTTGCTGCATCCCAGAGCCTTTCAATGTCATCCCCTGCATTCAAATAAAACAAAAATTCTGTAACTGTCCACTGTGCTCATCTTTGCATTTCTTTCTCATGACTAGTTCTAAATGCGTGCATCCCCCAGCCTAGGAGAATAAAGATGGCTCCTTCCCTGGAGTCCATGTGTCTGGTCAGCAGGAAGCACCCTTCCCACCATGCACGGAGGCTGGAGGCAGAGCGTTCAGTGATGGCCTGGACCAGAGACAAACGGAGAGAAGGGCCCAGGGCCGTTGCCACATGAGCCAGCCCCTAGAACCCAGCAATGGGGCTCTGTGTTTCTGTTTCTGTCAGCTCTTTTCTGCCAGGAAGCGCCACAGGGAGCTGCGGGGCCAGGTGGGCCAGGAGGCAGTCCAGCGGCTGCAGGGCCGACAAGGTTTCCCAGGTGGTACAGAGAGAGGGAAAGGAAGCTCACGCTCAGTTCTGAGGAGGCAGACTAATCCCTGTGAGAACTGCTCACTGGGGGAGACAAGGGCAGGCGTCCCAGGAGCCGGGGCCTGGTGCTGTCCCATGAGAGAGCTAATTCCACACCGCACTCTGCTCTGCTCTGTGAAAGGGGGCCGTGGGCCAGTTGGGAGGCAGCTGGGAACCGGGGTGGGGGCACGTGCCGGGGAGCACCCCACCCCTCTTCCTCCAGAAACAGCCGGCCACGGTCCCCAGCTGGCGCCAGGCCCTGGAAGGGCTGTCCCCCTGTGCCTGGGGTTCTGTCTATGAGACTCTGGAGGGAAGGCGTGGGGCTCAGCTCCGTGCTGATGGACAAATTTTGCTTGACGTGAGAAAAATAAGGACAATGCCGCGAGATTTCCCGAAGCCTAAATGTATTCAATTTAAAGATTGTTCTTCTTCTAATGCAGGTCCAGCTTTGTGTTCTGATTCACATTACTGATGGTGTCAGTATATGGTTCAGTGTTGTTAATGTCTTTACTGGCTAACTTGTCCAGTTTTTACTTTGATTTTCCTGGCCAGTGAAAACTCAATCTTCAGAGGAAAAGAGCATCCCAGGGCATAGTATTGTTGTTGTTTTGTTTTTTGCCTGTTCCTTGTGTGAAGAAGAAACCTATATCTTATTTCATAGCATGAACACCTATCATTCATCTCATTTATAATAAGTATCTATATAAGTATCTATCAGATCAAATCAGTCGCTCAGTCATGTCCGACTCTCTGCGACCCATGAATCGCAGCACGCCAGGCCTCCCTGTCCATCCACCCAAACTCCCAGAGTTCACTCAGACTCACGTCCATCAAGTCACTGATGCCATCCAGCCATTTCATCCTCTGTCGTTCCCTTCTCCTCTTGCCCCCAGTCCCTCCCAGCAACAGAGTCTTTTCCAATGAGTCAACTCTTCGCATGAGGTGGCAAAGTACTGGAGTTTCAGCTTTAGCATCATTCCTTCCAACGAATCCCAGGGTGATCTCCTTCAGAATGGACTGTTGGATCTCCTTGCAGTCCAAGGGACTCTCAAGAGTCTTCTCCAACACCACAGTTCAAAAGCATCAATTCTTCAGCGCTCAGCCTTCTTCACAGTCCAACTCTCACTTCCATACATGACCACAGGGAAAACCATAGCCTTGACTAAGACGGACTTTTTGTTGGCAAAGGTAATGTCTCTGCTTTCAATATGCTATCTAGGTTGGTCATAACTTTCCTTCCAAGGAGTAAGCATCTTTTATTTTATTTTATTTTTTATTTTTGTGGTAGCGTCTTTTAATTTCCGGCTTCAGTACCATCTGTAGTGATCTTGGAGCCCAGAAAAATAAAGTCTGACACTGTTTCCACTGTTTCCCCCCATCTATTTCCCATAAAGTGATGGACCGGATGCCATGATCTTCGTTTTCTGAATGTTGAGCTTTAAGTCAACTTTTTCACTCTCCACTTTCACTTTCATCAAGAGGCTTT
Organism: Bos indicus x Bos taurus; assembly: GCF_003369695.1. Taxonomy (NCBI): domain Eukaryota; kingdom Metazoa; phylum Chordata; class Mammalia; order Artiodactyla; family Bovidae; genus Bos; species Bos indicus x Bos taurus. Next base: position 2,952 of record NW_020867558.1, on the reverse strand, counting down.
TTAGTTCCTCTTCACTTTCTGCCATAAGGGTGGTAATCATCTTGCATATCTGAGATTATTGATATTTCTCCTGGCAATCTTGATTCAGCTTGTGTTTCTCCAGCCCAGCGTTTCTCATGATGTACTCTGCATATAAGTTAAATAAGCAGGGTGACAATATACAGCCTTGACGAACTCCTTTTCCTATTTGGAACCAGTCTGTTGTTCCATGTCCAGTTCTAACTGTTGCTTCCTGACAATGCATACAAATTTCTCAAGAGGAGATCAGGTGGTCTGGTATTCCCATCTCTTGAAGAATTTTCCACAGTTTATTGTGATCCACACAGTCAAAGGCTTTGGCATAGTCAATAAAGCAGAAATATAGATATTTTTCTGGAACTCTCTTGCTTTTTCCATGATCCAGCAGATGTTGGCGATTTGATCTCTGGTTCATCTGCCCTTTCTAAAACCAGCTTGAACATCAGGAAGTTCACGGTTAAGTATCTATATTGGATACTTGTTATATATTGGAAATATATAATATATATTATATGGAATATATAATATATTCCAACATATATATTTTATGTTGAAAAGGGCTTCCCTGGTGGCTCAGATGGTAAAGAACCCTCCTGCAATGCAGGGGATCTAGGTTTGATCCCTGCGTTGGGAGAATCCACTGAAGAAGCAAATGGCTCCCCACTCCAGTATTCTGGCCTGGAGAATCCCATGAACAGAGGAATCTAGTGGGCTACAGTCCATGGGTTTGCAAAGAGTTGGACATGACTGAGCGACTTGCACACACATACATATGTTGGAAAAGACTTTGTCAAGATACAGGATTTACTTATAGGGGATAAATTTTGAATATTTTAGAAATAACATGAAGCAAAAGTATTAAATGGTATCCTGTTTACTCACATTTAATCTCTGACACACTTAACCGAAGCTGAGCCGCTAACATTACACTAGCCAGCTACCATCAAGAGATTTTCTCTTTGATTATGAACTCTGGTTATTTTTCTTAGCAATATTATTACTTAAAAAGTCATACATTGAATCCTTCCCAACTTGAAGCGACCACAGCTGCTCTCATTGGCTCTCCTTTCAGTTGTCATCTAGATTTGCCATTCCACTTACCTAGCCTAGTTAATGGGACGGACACTTCCAGAGACTGGATTTCAGGGCTCGTTTGTTACTGCAGCCTATCGTCACTCATACAGGGACTTACTAGGTTAAACCTCTTTCCTCTGAGTGCTGAGGGCTGACCTAATGCCTGGATGAAATAAGTTATTGCTTCTGAAGATTGATTTGCACATTTCTCACCTGAAAGTACCTCTCTCATTGTTGACTAAGTTTCTACCTAAAGTAATTTGACTTCAGACCTCTCCAGGCTTCCTTTTCCTCAGTTTCAGCATGTCTTTTCTCTTAGCACTGTGGTGAAAAATATGTGATGTAACTGTGTAAATGGTAACAATGCATTGCCGATGTGACTGTGGTGGATCTGCGTTGCCTAGGGCTGCCTTCAGTAAGAACCACAAACTGGGCGGCTTCAAGCAATAGAGATGTATTGTCTCCCAGTGCTGGAGTCTGGGTCTGAAATGAAGGCATCTGCAGATTGGTTCCTTCTGATGCTCAGAGGAAAACCCGGTTGGGGCTCTCTCCTAGCTTCTGGGGGTTTTGCTGGCCGTCTTCGGCGATCCTGGGTTTGCAGCCACATCACTCCAGTCTGTCTTGGCCATCACACGGGTTTCCTCTCTGAACCTCTGTTATCACATGTCTCTTTCCTTGTAACACCACCCATCATGGGCCAGGGCCCACCTGACTCCAGTCTGACTTCATCTTAGCTTGATGATTTTCAAGAGCGCTCTACTTTCAAATAAGATTCTGAGGTGCAATGGGTTAGGTCTTCAACATATTTTGAGGGGGGACACAAATCAATCTGTGACACTAGAGACAGGATTTTGTCTAGGATTATCATCCTCACCAGCTGCATCTATTTTCTGCTGCCCCTAACCTGGTGCCATGTGTGGGGCACGCCAGTCACCCGATGCTGACCGATGGCAGTTTCTGAAAGCAGTCCAGGCTCAGTCCGCCAGCAGGGGCTCCCTCATCTGTCTGCACCCTCTTCTGCCGGAGCAAGATTACCCTTCCCTCTCTCCCCTCACAGCAGGATAAGTGCCCCGCACCTCGCCACTCCGCCTCTCTTCATCCTCTCCTCTCCTGCCAGCCAAATCAGTTGAAGGGACCACACCAATGGAAACAATCAGCTGCCTGCCTTCACACAAACTTGCAGGCCGCCAGAGAACGTAAGGAGACTGGCCCTGTGAACCTCCAGGAAAGCGACTTGGCCCACTGAGCAGCCACTCTCGCGAGGCGCACTAGCTCGCCTCATGCCACCAGGCGCCCTGCCCACCAGAGGATGTCCGCCAGGGAGCCCGGCCCTCCTGCAGGAATAACCAGCTTTGCCCACTTGCTGTTCAAGGTGGCATGCCAATCAATCTTCTTCTATTTTAATTTTCTTCTTTTCCAATGGTACCCTATTTTAATGTATTAGGGGAGTTTTTACTCATTAAAGAAAACTTATCATCTCTCCTGTTGACAACAGGATAAAATAATAATCACTACTACTGCATTTTCAGCAGATCCAGATTTTCCTCTGCGGGGCTGGGTCCTGCTTAAAGCGGGCGTGCTCCTCGGCAATGGCTCCACGGCTTAAAGATGGGGTGTGCCCGCCACAGCGAGGCCGAGCGATGACAGGCGACTGGGGCCATTCTCCACTCTGACTTCTGTCAGGGCCTGTCTTGAAGGATCGTTTGGTAACGGGGATTCGATCTTTCCCTCCCTCCGGGCAGCCACGGTGGGCCTGTGACACCAGAGGTTGTCCCGCCGTGTCCCCGCCGGGCCCGCCTGGAGCTGGCGGACCCCCGGGGAAGCAGCGCAGCTCTGCATCTGGCAGCCCAGCCTTCACCC
>NW_020867557.1:0-37073 GCF_003369695.1 Bos indicus x Bos taurus | reverse complement strand
ATATCAGCAGTGGCTGAGGCCAAAGTGCCTGCCCTGTCTGCAACAGATGTGGCAGGTCTGGCCAAGGCAGAAGGGTCAGCACTGGCCAAAGCAGAAGGGTCAGCACTGACCGAGGCAGAAGGGCCGGCACTGGCTGAGACAGAAGGGTCAGCCCTGCCTGCAGAAAAAGTGCCAGGTCTGGCCAAGGCAGAAGGGCCAGCATGGGTGAGGCAGAAGGGCCGGGCCTGGCCCTGGCAGACATGTCAGCCCTGGCCGAGGTCGAAGTGCCAGCCCTGGCTGGAAAAGAAGTGCCAGGTCTGGCCAAGGCAGAAGGGCCTGCACTGGCCAAGGCAGAAGGGCCAGCACTAGCCGAGGCAGAAGGGCCAGGCCTGCCCCTGGCAGACATGTCAGCACCTGGCCAAGGCCAAAGTGCAGCCTTTTTTGCAGCAGAAGTGCCAAGACTGGCCAAGGCAGAAGGGCCCGCACTGGCTGAGGCAGAAGGGCCAGGCCTGGCCCTGGCAGATATGTCAGCACTGGCCAAGGCCAAAGTGCCAGCCTTTTTTGCAGCAGAAGTGCCAAAGACTGGCCAAGGCAGAAGGGCCAGCACTGGCTGAGGCAGAAGGGCCAGGCCTGGCCCTGGCAGATATGTCAGTGCTCGTCGGAGCAGAAGTTCCAGTTCTGGCCAAGGCAGAAAGGGTCAGCACTGGCTGAGACAGAAGGGGCCAGCCCTGTCTGCAGCAGAAGGCCAGGTCTGGCCAAGGCAGAAGGCCAGCACTGGCCCAGGCAGAGGGCCAGGCCTGGCCCTGGCAGACATGTCAGCACTGGCTGCAGGAGAAGTGGCAGGACTAGCCAAGGCAGAAGGCCAGCACTGGCTTAGCCGAAGGGCCAGGCTGGCCCTGGCAGACATGTCAGCACTGGGCAAGGCCAACGTGCCAGCCCTGGCTGCAGCAGAAATGCCAAGACTGGCCAAGGCCGAGGGCTAGCACTGGCTGAGGCACAAGGGCTGGGCGTGGCCCTGGCAGAAATATCAGCAGTGGCTGAGGCCAAAGTGCCTGCCTGTCTGCAACAGATGTGCCAGGTCTGGCCAGGCAGAAGGGTCAGCACTGGCAAGGCAGAAGGGTCAGCACTGGCCGAGGCAGAAGGGCCAGGCCTGGCCCTGGCAGAAATGTCAGCTCTGACTGGAGCAGAAGTGCCAGGTCTGGCCAAGGCCAGAGGACCAGGCACAGGCCAGGCACTGGCAAAGGGCCAGGCCTGGCCCTGGCAGACATGTCAGCCCTGGCTGGAGCAGAAGTGCCAGGTCTGGCAAGGTAGAGGGGCCAGCACTGGCTCAGGCAGAAGGGCAGGGGCTTCCCTGGCAGACATGTCAGCCTTGGGCAAGGCCGAAGTGTCAGCCCTGGCTGCAGGAGAAGTGCCAGTACTGGCTGAGGCAGAGGGGTCAGTCCTCGCCCTGGCAGACATGTCAGCCCTGGCTGAAGCAGAAGTGCCAGGTCTGGCCAAGGCAGAGGGCAGAGGGTTCAGCACTGGCCGAGGCAGAAGGGCCGGGCCTGGCCCTGGCAGACATGTCAACCCTGGCCGAGGTCGAAGTGCCAGCCTGGCTGGAAGAAGTGTCAGGTCGGCCAGGTAGTAGAGGGGCCAGCACTGGCTGAGGCAGAAGGGCCAGGCCTGGCTCTGCAGACATGTCAGCCCTGGCTGTAGGAGAGGTGCCAGGACTGGCCCAGCCCGAAGGGCCAGCACTGGCTGAGGCAGAGAAGAGCCAGGCCTGGCCCTGGCAGACATGTCCGCACTGGCCAAGGCCAAAGTGCCAGCCTTGACTGCATCAGAAGAGCCAGGACTGGCCAAGGTAGAAGGTCCAGCAGTAGCCAAGGCAGAAAGGCGGGCCTGGCCTGGCCGAGGCCGAAGTACCAGCCCTGGGTGGAACAGAAGTGCCAGGTCTGGCCAAGGCAGAAGGGCAGGCCTGGCCCTGGCAGACATGTCAGCACTGGCCAAGGCCAAAGGGCCAGCCCTGGCTGCAGGAGAAGTGCCAGAACTGGCCGAGGCAGAAGGGCCAGGCCTGGCCAAGGCAGAAGGGCCAGCACTGGATGAGGCCAATGTGCCAGCCCTGGCTGCAGCAGAAGGGCCAGGCCTGGCCAAGGCAGAAGGGCCAGCACTGGGATGAGGCCAAAGTGCCAGCCCTGCTGCAGCAGAAGGGCCAGGTCTGGCCAAGGCAGAAGGGTCAGCACTGCCAAGTCCGAAATGCCAGCCCTGGCTGATCAGAAGTGCCAGTTCTGGCCAAGGCAGAAGGGGCCAGCACTGGCTGAGGCCAGAAGGGCCAGGCTTGGCCCTGGCAGAATGTCAGCCCTGGCTGGAGCACAGTGCCAGGTCTGGCCAAGGCAGAAGGGCCAGCACTGGCCCAGGCAGACATGTCAGCACTGGCCGAGCCCAAAGTTACCAGCCCCTGGGTGGAACAGAAGTGCCAGATCTGGCCAAGGCAGAAGAGCCAGGCCTGGCCCTGGCAGACATGTAAGCACTGGCCAAGGCCAAAGGGCCAGCCCTGGCTTGCAGGAGAAGTGCCAGTACTGGCTGAGGCAGAAGGGCCAGGCCTGGCCCTGGCAGCCATGTCAGCCCTGGCTGGAGCAGAAGTGCCAGGTCTGGCCAAGGCAGAAGGGTTAGCATTGGCCGAGGCAGAAGGACCATCACTGACCTGGCAGACATGTCAGCCCTGGCTCAGGCCGAAAATGCCAGCCCTGGCTGCAGCAGAAGTGCCAGGTCTGGCCAAGCCAGAAGGGCCAGAACTGGCTGAGGCAGAAGGGCCAGGCCTGGCCAAGGCAGAAGGGCCAGCACTGGATGAGGCCAATGTCCAGCCCTGGCTGCAGCAGAGGGCCAGGCCTGGCCAGGCAGAAGGGCCAGCACTGGATGAGGCCAAAGTGCCAGCCCTGGCTGCAGCAGAAGGGCCAGGTCTGGCCAAGGCAGAAGGGTCAGCACTGGCCAAGTCCGAAATGCCGCCCTGGCTGCATCAGAGTGCCAGTTCTGGCCAAGGCAGAAGGGGCCAGCACTGGCTGAGGCAGAAGGGCCAGGCTTGCCCTGGCAGACATGTCAGCCCTGGCTGGAGCACAGTGCCAGGTCTGGCCAAGGCAGACGGGCCAGCACTGGCCCAGGCAGACATGTCCGCACTGGCCGAGCCCGAAGTACCACCCCTGGGTGGAACAGAAGTGCCAGATCTGGCCAAGGCAGAAGAGCCAGGCCTGGCCCTGGCAGACATGTAAGCACTGGCCAAGGCCAAAGGGCCAGCCCTGGCTGCAGGAGAAGTGCCAGTACTGGCTGAGGCAGAAGGGCCAGGCCTGGCCCTGGCAGCCATGTCAGCCCTGGCTGGAGCAGAAGTGCCAGGTCTGGCCAAGGCAGAAGGGCCAGCACTGGATGAGGCCAATGTGCCAGCCCTGGCTGCAGCAGAAGTGCCAGGTCTGGCCAAGGCAGAAGGGCCAGCACTGGATGAGGCCAAAGTGCCAGCCCTGGCTGCAGCAGAAGGGCCTGGTCTGGCCAAGGCAGAAGGGTCAGCACTGGCCAAGTCCGAAATGCCAGCCCTGGCTGCATCAGAAGTGCCAGTTCTGGCCAAGGCAGAAGGGCCAGCACTGGCTGAGGCAGAAGGGCCAGGCCTGGCCCTGGCAGATATGTCAGTGCTCGTCGGAACAGAAGTTCCAGTTCTGGCCAAGGCAGAAGGGTCAGCACTGGCTGAGACAGAAGGGCCAGCCCTGTCTGCAGCAGAAGGGCCAGGTCTGGCCAAGGCAGAAGGGCCAGGCCTGGCCCTGGCAGATATGTCAGCACTGGCCAAGGCCAAAGTGCCAGCCTTGGTTGCAGCAGAAGTGCCAAGACTGGCCAAGGCCAAAGGGCCAGCACTGGCTGAGGCAGAAGGGCCAGGCCTGGCCCTGGCAGATATGTCAGTGCTCGTCGGAGCAGAAGTTCCAGTTCTGGCCAAGGCAGAAGGGTCAGCACTGGCTGAGACAGAAGGGCCAGCCCTGTCTGCAGCAGAAGGGCCAGGTCTGGCCAAGGCAGAAGGGCCAGCACTGGCCCAGGCAGAAGGGCCAGGCCTGGCCCTGGCAGACATGTCAGCACTGGCTGCAGGAGAAGTGCCAGGACTAGCCAAGACAGAAGGGCCAGCACTGGCTTAGCCGAAGGGCCAGGCCTGGGCCTGGCAGACATGTCAGCACTGGCCAAGGCCAAAGTGCCAGCCCTGGCTGCAGCAGAAATGCCAGGACTGGCCAAGGACGAAGGGCCAGGCCTGGCCCTGGCAGATATGTTCAGCACTGGCCAAGGCCAAAGTGCCAGCCTTGGTTGCAGCAGAAGTGCCAAGACTGGCCAAGGCCAAAGGGCCAGCACTGGCTGAGGCAGAAGAGCCAGGCCTGGCCATGGCAGACATGTCAGCCTTGGGCAAGGCCGAAGTGTCAGCCCTGGCTGCAGGAGAAGTGCCAGTACTGGCTGAGGCAGAGGGGTCAGTCCTCGCCCTGGCAGACATGTCAGCCCTGGCTGAAGCAGAAGTGCCAGGTCTGGCCAAGGCAGAGGGTTCAGCACTGGCCGAGGCAGAAGGGCCGGGCCTGGCCCTGGCAGACATGTCAACCCTGGCCGAGGTCGAAGTGCCAGCCCTGGCTGGAAAGAAGTGTCAGGTCCGGCCAAGGTAGAGGGGCCAGCACTGGCTGAGGCAGAAGGGCCAGGCCTGGCTCTGGCAGACATGTCAGCCCTGGCTGTAGGAGAGGTTGCCAGGACTGGCCAAGCCCGAAGGGCCAGCACTGGCTGAGGCAGAAGAGCCAGGCCTGGCCCTGGCAGACATGTCAGCACTGGCCAAGGCCAAAGTGCCAGCCTTGACTGCATCAGAAGAGCCAGGACTGGCCAAGGTAGAAGGTCCAGCAGTAGCCAAGGCAGAAAGGCCGGGCCTGGCCCTGGCCGAGGCCGAAGTACCAGCCCTGGGTGGAACAGAAGTGCCAGGTCTGGCCAAGGCAGAAGGGCCAGCACTGGCCCAGGCAGACATGTCAGCCCTGGCTGCAGCAGAAGTGCCAGATCTGGCCAAGGCAGAAGAGCCAGGCCTGGCCCTGGCAGACATGTCAGCACTGGCCAAGGCCAAAGGGCCAGCCCTGGCTGCAGGAGAAGTGCCAGTACTGGCTGAGGCAGAAGGGCCAGGCCTGGCCCTGGCAGCCATGTCAGCCCTGGCTGGAGCAGAAGTGCCAGGTCTGGCCAAGGCCGAAGGGTTAGCATTGGCCGAGGCAGAAGGACCATCACTGACCCTGGCAGACATGTCAGCCCTGGCTCAGGCCGAAATGCCAGCCCTGGCTGCAGCAGAAGTGCCAGGTCTGGCCAAGCCAGAAGGGCCAGAACTGGCCGAGGCAGAAGGGCCAGGCCTGGCCAAGGCAGAAGGGCCAGCACTGGATGAGGCCAATGTGCCAGCCCTGGCTGCAGCAGAAGGGCCAGGCCTGGCCAAGGCAGAAGGGCCAGCACTGGATGAGGCCAAAGTGCCAGCCCTGGCTGCAGCAGAAGGGCCAGGTCTGGCCAAGGCAGAAGGGTCAGCACTGGCCAAGTCCGAAATGCCAGCCCTGGCTGCATCAGAAGTGCCAGTTCTGGCCAAGGCAGAAGGGCCAGCACTGGCTGAGGCAGAAGGGCCAGGCCTGGCCCTGGCAGATATGTCAGTGCTCGTCGGAACAGAAGTTCCAGTTCTGGCCAAGGCAGAAGGGTCAGCACTGGCTGAGACAGAAGGGCCAGCCCTGTCTGCAGCAGAAGGGCCAGGTCTGGCCAAGGCAGAAGGGCCAGGCCTGGCCCTGGCAGATATGTCAGCACTGGCCAAGGCCAAAGTGCCAGCCTTGGTTGCAGCAGAAGTGCCAAGACTGGCCAAGGCCAAAGGGCCAGCACTGGCTGAGGCAGAAGAGCCAGGCCTGGCCCTGGCAGATATGTTAGTGCTCGTCGGAGCAGAAGTTCCAGTTCTGGCCAAGGCAGAAGGGTCAGCACTGGCTGAGACAGAAGGGCCAGCCCTGTCTGCAGCAGAAGTGCCAGGTCTGGCCAAGGCAGAAGGGCCAGCACTGGCCCAGGCAGAAGGGCCAGGCCTGGCCCTGGCAGACATGTCAGCACTGGCTGCAGGAGAAGTGCCAGGACTAGCCAAGGCCAAAGTGCCAGCCCCTGGCTGCAGCAAGAAATGCCAGGACTGGCCAAGGACGAAGGGCCAGGCCTGGCCCTGGCAGATATGTCAGCACTGGCCAAGGCCAAAGTGCCAGCCTTGGTTGCAGCAGAAGTGCCAAGACTGGCCAAGGCCAAAGGGCCAGCACTGGCTGAGGCAGAAGAGCCAGGCCTGGCCATGGCAGACATGTCAGCCTTGGGCAAGGCCGAAGTGTCAGCCCTGGCTGCAGGAGAAGTGCCAGTACTGGCTGAGGCAGAGGGGTCAGTCCTCGCCCTGGCAGACATGTCAGCCCTGGCTGAAGCAGAAGTGCCAGGTCTGGCCAAGGCAGAGGGTTCAGCACTGGCCGAGGCAGAAGGGCCGGGCCTGGCCCTGGCAGACATGTCAACCCTGGCCGAGGTCGAAGTGCCAGCCCTGGCTGGAAAGAAGTGTCAGGTCCGGCCAAGGTAGAGGGGCCAGCACTGGCTGAGGCAGAAGGGCCAGGCCTGGCTCTGGCAGACATGTCAGCCCTGGCTGTAGGAGAGGTGCCAGGACTGGCCAAGCCCGAAGGGCCAGCACTGGCTGAGGCAGAAGAGCCAGGCCTGGCCCTGGCAGACATGTCAGCACTGGCCAAGGCCAAAGTGCCAGCCTTGACTGCATCAGAAGAGCCAGGACTGGCCAAGGTAGAAGGTCCAGCAGTAGCCAAGGCAGAAAGGCCGGGCCTGGCCCTGGCCGAGGCCGAAGTACCAGCCCTGGGTGGAACAGAAGTGCCAGGTCTGGCCAAGGCAGAAGGGCCAGCACTGGCCCAGGCAGACATGTCAGCCCTGGCTGCAGCAGAAGTGCCAGATCTGGCCAAGGCAGAAGAGCCAGGCCTGGCCCTGGCAGACATGTCAGCACTGGCCAAGGCCAAAGGGCCAGCCCTGGCTGCAGGAGAAGTGCCAGTACTGGCTGAGGCAGAAGGGCCAGGCCTGGCCCTGGCAGCCATGTCAGCCCTGGCTGGAGCAGAAGTGCCAGGTCTGGCCAAGGCCGAAGGGTTAGCATTGGCCGAGGCAGAAGGACCATCACTGACCCTGGCAGACATGTCAGCCCTGGCTCAGGCCGAAATGCCAGCCCTGGCTGCAGCAGAAGTGCCAGGTCTGGCCAAGCCAGAAGGGCCAGAACTGGCCGAGGCAGAAGGGCCAGGCCTGGCCAAGGCAGAAGGGCCAGCACTGGATGAGGCCAATGTGCCAGCCCTGGCTGCAGCAGAAGGGCCAGGCCTGGCCAAGGCAGAAGGGCCAGCACTGGATGAGGCCAAAGTGCCAGCCCTGGCTGCAGCAGAAGGGCCAGGTCTGGCCAAGGCAGAAGGGTCAGCACTGGCCAAGTCCGAAATGCCAGCCCGGGCTGCATCAGAAGTGCCAGTTCTGGCCAAGGCAGAAGGGCCAGCACTGGCTGAGGCAGAAGGGCCAGGCCTGGCCCTGGCAGATATGTCAGTGCTCGTCGGAACAGAAGTTCCAGTTCTGGCCAAGGCAGAAGGGTCAGCACTGGCTGAGACAGAAGGGCCAGCCCTGTCTGCAGCAGAAGGGCCAGGTCTGGCCAAGGCAGAAGGGCCAGGCCTGGCCCTGGCAGATATGTCAGCACTGGCCAAGGCCAAAGTGCCAGCCTTGGTTGCAGCAGAAGTGCCAAGACTGGCCAAGGCCAAAGGGCCAGCACTGGCTGAGGCAGAAGGGCCAGGCCTGGCCCTGGCAGATATGTTAGTGCTCGTCGGAGCAGAAGTTCCAGTTCTGGCCAAGGCAGAAGGGTCAGCACTGGCTGAGACAGAAGGGCCAGCCCTGTCTGCAGCAGAAGTGCCAGGTCTGGCCAAGGCAGAAGGGCCAGCACTGGCCCAGGCAGAAGGGCCAGGCCTGGCCCTGGCAGACATGTCAGCACTGGCTGCAGGAGAAGTGCCAGGACTAGCCAAGGCCAAAGTGCCAGCCCTGGCTGCAGCAGAAATGCCAGGACTGGCCAAGGACGAAGGGCCAGGCCTGGCCCTGGCAGATATGTCAGCACTGGCCAAGGCCAAAGTGCCAGCCTTGGTTGCAGCAGAAGTGCCAAGACTGGCCAAGGCCAAAGGGCCAGCACTGGCTGAGGCAGAAGAGCCAGGCCTGGCCATGGCAGACATGTCAGCACTGGCCAAGGCCAAAGTGCCAGCCCTGGCTGCAGCAGAAATGCCAAGACTGGCCAAGGCCGAAGGGCCAGCACTGGCTGAGGCACAAGGGCTGGGCGTGGCCCTGGCAGAAATATCAGCAGTGGCTGAGGCCAAAGTGCCTGCCCTGTCTGCAACAGATGTGGCAGGTCTGGCCAAGGCAGAAGGGTCAGCACTGGCCAAAGCAGAAGGGTCAGCACTGACCGAGGCAGAAGGGCCGGCACTGGCTGAGACAGAAGGGTCAGCCCTGCCTGCAGAAAAAGTGCCAGGTCTGGCCAAGGCAGAAGGGCCAGCACTGGCTGAGGCAGAAGGGCCGGGCCTGGCCCTGGCAGACATGTCAGCCCTGGCCGAGGTCGAAGTGCCAGCCCTGGCTGGAAAGAAGTGCCAGGTCTGGCCAAGGCAGAAGGGCCTGCACTGGCCAAGGCAGAAGGGCCAGCACTAGCCGAGGCAGAAGGGCCAGGCCTGCCCCTGGCAGACATGTCAGCACTGGCCAAGGCCAAAGTGCCAGCCTTTTTTGCAGCAGAAGTGCCAAGACTGGCCAAGGCAGAAGGGCCAGCACTGGCTGAGGCAGAAGGGCCAGGCCTGGCCCTGGTAGATATGTCAGCAATGGCCAAGGCCAAAGTGCCAGCTTTTTTTGCAGCAGAAGTGCCAAGACTGGCCAAGGCAGAAAGGCCAGCACTGGCTGAGGCAGAAGGGCCAGGCCTGGCCCTGGCAGATATGTCAGTGCTCGTCGGAGCAGAAGTTCCAGTTCTGGCCAAGGCAGAAGGGTCAGCACTGGCTGAGACAGAAGGGCCAGCCCTGTCTGCAGCAGAAGGGCCAGGTCTGGCCAAGGCAGAAGGGCCAGCACTGGCCCAGGCAGAAGGGCCAGGCCTGGCCCTGGCAGACATGTCAGCACTGGCTGCAGGAGAAGTGCCAGGACTAGCCAAGGCAGAAGGGCCAGCACTGGCTTAGCCGAAGGGCCAGGCCTGGCCCTGGCAGACATGTCAGCACTGGGCAAGGCCAACGTGCCAGCCCTGGCTGCAGCAGAAATGCCAAGACTGGCCAAGGTCGAAGGGCTAGCACTGGCTGAGGCACAAGGGCTGGGCGTGGCCCTGGCAGAAATATCAGCAGTGGCTGAGGCCAAAGTGGCTGCCCTGTCTGCAACAGATGTGCCAGGTCTGGCCAAGGCAGAAGGGTCAGCACTGGCCAAGGCAGAAGGGTCAGCACTGGCCGAGGCAGAAGGGCCAGGCCTGGCCCTGGCAGAAATGTCAGCTCTGACTGGAGCAGAAGTGCCAGGTCTGGCCAAGGCCAGAGGACCAGGCACAGGCCAGGCACTGGCAAAAGGGCCAGGCCTGGCCCTGGCAGACATGTCAGCCCTGGCTGGAGCAGAAGTGCCAGGTCTGGCCAAGGTAGAGGGGCCAGCACTGGCTCAGGCAGAAGGGCAGGGCCTGTCCCTGGCAGACATGTCAGCCTTGGGCAAGGCCGAAGTGTCAGCCCTGGCTGCAGGAGAAGTGCCAGTACTGGCTGAGGCAGAGGGGTCAGTCCTCGCCCTGGCAGACATGTCAGCCCTGGTTGAAGCAGAAGTGCCAGGTCTGGCCAAGGCAGAGGGTTCAGCACTGGCCGAGGCAGAAGGGCCGGGCCTGGCCCTGGCAGACATGTCAACCCTGGCCGAGGTCGAAGTGCCAGCCCTGGCTGGAAAGAAGTGTCAGGTCCGGCCAAGGTAGAGGGGCCAGCACTGGCTGAGGCAGAAGGGCCAGGCCTGGCTCTGGCAGACATGTCAGCCCTGGCTGTAGGAGAGGTGCCAGGACTGGCCAAGCCCGAAGGGCCAGCACTGGCTGAGGCAGAAGAGCCAGGCCTGGCCCTGGCAGACATGTCAGCACTGGCCAAGGCCAAAGTGCCAGCCTTGACTGCATCAGAAGAGCCAGGACTGGCCAAGGTAGAAGGTCCAGCAGTAGCCAAGGCAGAAAGGCCGGGCCTGGCCCTGGCCGAGGCCGAAGTACCAGCCCTGGGTGGAACAGAAGTGCCAGGTCTGGCCAAGGCAGAAGGGCCAGCACTGGCCCAGGCAGACATGTCAGCCCTGGCTGCAGCAGAAGTGCCAGATCTGGACAAGGCAGAAGAGCCAGGCCTGGCCCTGGCAGACATGTCAGCACTGGCCAAGGCCAAAGGGCCAGCTCTGGCTGCAGGAGAAGTGCCAGTACTGGCTGAGGCAGAAGGGCCAGGCCTGGCCCTGGCAGCCATGTCAGCCCTGGCTAGAGCAGAAGTGCCAGATCTGGCCAAGGCAGAAGGGCCCGCACTGACTGGGGCTGAAGGGCTGGGCCTGGATATGGCAGACATGTCAGCGCTGGCTGCAGCAGAAGTGCCAGTACTGGGTGAGGCAGAAGGGCCAGGCTTGGCCCTGGCAGACATGTCAGCCCTGGCTGGAGCACAAGTGCCAGGTCTGGCCAAGGCAGAAGGGTCAGCACTGGCCAAGTCCGAAATGCCAGCCCTGGCTGCATCAGAAGTGCCAGTTCTGGCCAAGGCAGAAGGGCCAGCACTGGATGAGGCAGAAGGGCCAGGCTTGGCCCTGGCAGACATGTCAGCCCTGGCTGGAGCACAAGTGCCAGGTCTGGCCAAGGCAGAAGGGCCAGCACTGGCCCAGGCAGACATGTCAGCACTGGCCGAGCCCGAAGTACCAGCCCAGGGTGGAACAGAAGTGCCAGATCTGGCCAAGGCAGAAGAGCCAGGCCTGGCCCTGGCAGACATGTAAGCACTGGCCAAGGCCAAAGGGCCAGCCCTGGCTGCAGGAGAAGTGCCAGGTCTGGCCGAGGCAGAAGGGCCAGGCCTGGCCAAGGCAGAAGGGCCAGCACTGGATGAGGCCAATGTGCCAGCCCTGGCTGCAGCAGAAGTGCCAGGTCTGGCCAAGGCAGAAGGGCCAGCACTGGATGAGGCCAAAGTGCCAGCCCTGGCTACAGCAGAAGGGCCTGGTCTGGCCAAGGCAGAAGGGTCAGCACTGGCCAAGTCCGAAATGCCAGCCCTGGCTGCATCAGAAGTGCCAGTTCTGGCCAAGGCAGAAGGGCCAGCACTGGCTGAGGCAGAAGGGCCAGGCCTGGCCCTGGCAGATATGTCAGTGCTCGTCGGAACAGAAGTTCCAGTCTGGCCAAGGCAGAAGGGTCAGCACTGGCTGAGACAGAAGGGCCAGCCCTGTCTGCAGCAGAAGGGCCAGGTCTGGCCAAGGCAGAAGGGCCAGGCCTGGCCCTGGCAGATATGTCAGCACTGGCCAATGCCAAAGTGCCAGCCTTGGTTGCAGCAGAAGTGCCAAGACTGGCCAAGGCCAAAGGGCCAGCACTGGCTGAGGCAGAAGGGCCAGGCCTGGCCCTGGCAGATATGTCAGTGCTCGTCGGAGCAGAAGTTCCAGTTCTGGCCAAGGCAGAAGGGTCAGCACTGGCTGAGACAGAAGGGCCAGCCCTGTCTGCAGCAGAAGGGCCAGGTCTGGCCAAGGCAGAAGGGCCAGCACTGGCCCAGGCAGAAGGGCCAGGCCTGGCCCTGGCAGACATGTCAGCACTGGCTGCAGGAGAAGTGCCAGGACTAGCCAAGGCAGAAGGGCCAGCACTGGCTTAGCCGAAGGGCCAGGCCTGGGCCTGGCAGACATGTCAGCACTGGCCAAGGCCAACGTGCCAGCCCTGGCTGCAGCAGAAATGCCAGGACTGGCCAAGGACGAAGGGCCAGGCCTGGCCCTGGCAGATATGTCAGCACTGGCCAAGGCCAAAGTGCCAGCCTTGGTTGCAGCAGAAGTGCCAAGACTGGCCAAGGCCAAAGGGCCAGCACTGGCTGAGGCAGAAGAGCCAGGCCTGGCCATGGCAGACATGTCAGCACTGGCCAAGGCCAAAGTGCCAGCCCTGGCTGCAGCAGAAATGCCAAGACTGGCCAAGGCCGAAGGGCCAGCACTGGCTGAGGCACAAGGGCTGGGCGTGGCCCTGGCAGAAATATCAGCAGTGGCTGAGGCCAAAGTGCCTGCCCTGTCTGCAACAGATGTGGCAGGTCTGGCCAAGGCAGAAGGGTCAGCACTGGCCAAAGCAGAAGGGTCAGCACTGACCGAGGCAGAAGGGCCGGCACTGGCTGAGACAGAAGGGTCAGCCCTGCCTGCAGAAAAAGTGCCAGGTCTGGCCAAGGCAGAAGGGCCAGCACTGGCTGAGGCAGAAGGGCCGGGCCTGGCCCTGGCAGACATGTCAGCCCTGGCCGAGGTCGAAGTGCCAGCCCTGGCTGGAAAGAAGTGCCAGGTCTGGCCAAGGCAGAAGGGCCTGCACTGGCCAAGGCAGAAGGGCCAGCACTAGCCGAGGCAGAAGGGCCAGGCCTGCCCCTGGCAGACATGTCAGCACTGGCCAAGGCCAAAGTGCCAGCCTTTTTTGCAGCAGAAGTGCCAAGACTGGCCAAGGCAGAAGGGCCAGCACTGGCTGAGGCAGAAGGGCCAGGCCTGGCCCTGGCAGATATGTCAGCACTGGCCAAGGCCAAAGTGCCAGCCTTTTTTGCAGCAGAAGTGCCAAGACTGGCCAAGGCAGAAGGGCCAGCACTGGCTGAGGCAGAAGGGCCAGGCCTGGCCCTGGCAGATATGTCAGTGCTCGTCGGAGCAGAAGTTCCAGTTCTGGCCAAGGCAGAAGGGTCAGCACTGGCTGAGACAGAAGGGCCAGCCCTGTCTGCAGCAGAAGGGCCAGGTCTGGCCAAGGCAGAAGGGCCAGCACTGGCCCAGGCAGAAGGGCCAGGCCTGGCCCTGGCAGACATGTCAGCACTGGCTGCAGGAGAAGTGCCAGGACTAGCCAAGGCAGAAGGGCCAGCACTGGCTTAGCCGAAGGGCCAGGCCTGGCCCTGGCAGACATGTCAGCACTGGGCAAGGCCAACGTGCCAGCCCTGGCTGCAGCAGAAATGCCAAGACTGGCCAAGGCCGAAGGGCTAGCACTGGCTGAGGCACAAGGGCTGGGCGTGGCCCTGGCAGAAATATCAGCAGTGGCTGAGGCCAAAGTGCCTGCCCTGTCTGCAACAGATGTGCCAGGTCTGGCCAAGGCAGAAGGGTCAGCACTGGCCAAGGCAGAAGGGTCAGCACTGGCCGAGGCAGAAGGGCCAGGCCTGGCCCTGGCAGAAATGTCAGCTCTGACTGGAGCAGAAGTGCCAGGTCTGGCCAAGGCCAGAGGACCAGGCACAGGCCAGGCACTGGCAAAAGGGCCAGGCCTGGCCCTGGCAGACATGTCAGCCCTGGCTGGAGCAGAAGTGCCAGGTCTGGCCAAGGTAGAGGGGCCAGCACTGGCTCAGGCAGAAGGGCAGGGCCTGTCCCTGGCAGACATGTCAGCCTTGGGCAAGGCCGAAGTGTCAGCCCTGGCTGCAGGAGAAGTGCCAGTACTGGCTGAGGCAGAGGGGTCAGTCCTCGCCCTGGCAGACATGTCAGCCCTGGCTGAAGCAGAAGTGCCAGGTCTGGCCAAGGCAGAGGGTTCAGCACTGGCCGAGGCAGAAGGGCCGGGCCTGGCCCTGGCAGACATGTCAGCACTGGCTGTGGGAGAAGTGCCAGGACTAACCAAGGCAGAAGGGCCAGCCCTGGCTTAGCCGAAGGGCCAGGCCTGGGCCTGGCAGACATGTCAGTACTGGCCAAGGCCAAAGTGCCAGCCCTGGCTGCAGCAGAAATGCCAGGACTGGCCAAGGACGAAGGGCCAGGCCTGGCCCTGGCAGATATGTCAGCACTGGCCAAGGCCAAAGTGCCAGCCTTGGTTGCAGCAGAAGTGCCAAGACTGGCCAAGGCCAAAGGGCCAGCACTGGCTGAGGCAGAAGAGCCAGGCCTGGCCATGGCAGACATGTCAGCACTGGCCAAGGCCAAAGTGCCAGCCCTGGCTGCAGCAGAAATGCCAAGACTGGCCAAGGCCGAAGGGCCAGCACTGGCTGAGGCACAAGGGCTGGGCGTGGCCCTGGCAGAAATATCAGCAGTGGCTGAGGCCAAAGTGCCTGCCCTGTCTGCAACAGATGTGCCAGGTCTGGCCAAGGCAGAAGGGTCAGCACTGGCCAAAGCAGAAGGGTCAGCACTGACCGAGGCAGAAGGGCCGGCACTGGCTGAGACAGAAGGGTCAGCCCTGCCTGCAGAAAAAGTGCCAGGTCTGGCCAAGGCAGAAGGGCCAGCACTGGCTGAGGCAGAAGGGCCGGGCCTGGCCCTGGCAGACATGTCAGCCCTGGCCGAGGTCGAAGTGCCAGCCCTGGCTGGAAAGAAGTGCCAGTACTGGCTGAGGCAGAGGGGTCAGTCCTCGCCCTGGCAGACATGTCAGCCCTGGCTGAAGCAGAAGTGCCAGGTCTGGCCAAGGCAGAAGAGCCAGGCCTGGCCCTGGCAGACATGTAAGCACTGGCCAAGGCCAAAGGGCCAGCCCTGGCTGCAGGAGAAGTGCCAGTACTGGCTGAGGCAGAAGGGCCAGGCCTGGCCCTGGCAGCCATGTCAGCCCTGGCTGGAGCAGAAGTGCCAGGTCTGGCCAAGGCCGAAGGGTTAGCATTGGCCAAGGCAGAAGGACCATCACTGACCCTGGCAGACATGTCAGCCCTGGCTCAGGCCGAAATGCCAGCCCTGGCTGCAGCAGAAGTGCCAGGTCTGGCCAAGCCAGAAGGGCCAGAACTGGCCGAGGCAGAAGGGCCAGGCCTGGCCAAGGCAGAAGGGCCAGCACTAGATGAGGCCAATGTGCCAGCCCTGGCTGCAGCAGAAGGGCCAGGCCTGGCCAAGGCAGAAGGGCCAGCACTGGATGAGGCCAAAGTGCCAGCCCTGGCTGCAGCAGAAGTGCCAGGTCTGGCCAAGGCAGAAGGGTCAGCACTGGCCAAGTCCGAAATGCCAGCCCTGGCTGCATCAGAAGTGCCAGTTCTGGCCAAGGCAGAAGGGCCAGCACTGGCTGAGGCAGAAGGGCCAGGCCTGGCCCTGGCAGATATGTCAGTGCTCGTCGGAGCAGAAGTTCCAGTTCTGGCCAAGGCAGAAGGGTCAGCACTGGCTGAGACAGAAGGGCCAGCCCTGTCTGCAGCAGAAGTGCCAGGTCTGGCCCAGGCAGAAGGGCCAGGCCTGGCTCTGGCAGACATGTCAGCCCTGGCCGAGGTCGAAGTGCCAGCCCTGGCTGGAAAGAAGTGCCAGTACTGGCTGAGGCAGAGGGGTCAGTCCTCGCCCTGGCAGACATGTCAGCCCTGGCTGAAGCAGAAGTGCCAGGTCTGGCCAAGGCAGAAGAGCCAGGCCTGGCCCTGGCAGACATGTAAGCACTGGCCAAGGCCAAAGGGCCAGCCCTGGCTGCAGGAGAAGTGCCAGTACTGGCTGAGGCAGAAGGGCCAGGCCTGGCCCTGGCAGCCATGTCAGCCCTGGCTGGAGCAGAAGTGCCAGGTCTGGCCAAGGCCGAAGGGTTAGCATTGGCCAAGGCAGAAGGACCATCACTGACCCTGGCAGACATGTCAGCCCTGGCTCAGGCCGAAATGCCAGCCCTGGCTGCAGCAGAAGTGCCAGGTCTGGCCAAGCCAGAAGGGCCAGAACTGGCCGAGGCAGAAGGGCCAGGCCTGGCCAAGGCAGAAGGGCCAGCACTAGATGAGGCCAATGTGCCAGCCCTGGCTGCAGCAGAAGGGCCAGGCCTGGCCAAGGCAGAAGGGCCAGCACTGGATGAGGCCAAAGTGCCAGCCCTGGCTGCAGCAGAAGTGCCAGGTCTGGCCAAGGCAGAAGGGTCAGCACTGGCCAAGTCCGAAATGCCAGCCCTGGCTGCATCAGAAGTGCCAGTTCTGGCCAAGGCAGAAGGGCCAGCACTGGCTGAGGCAGAAGGGCCAGGCCTGGCCCTGGCAGATATGTCAGTGCTCGTCGGAGCAGAAGTTCCAGTTCTGGCCAAGGCAGAAGGGTCAGCACTGGCTGAGACAGAAGGGCCAGCCCTGTCTGCAGCAGAAGTGCCAGGTCTGGCCCAGGCAGAAGGGCCAGGCCTGGCTCTGGCAGACATGTCAGCACTGGCTGTGGGAGAAGTGTCAGGACTAGCCAAGGCAGAAGGGCCAGCACTGGCTTAGCCGAAGGGCCAGGCCTGGGCCTGGCAGACCTGTCAGCACTGGCCAAGGCCAAAGTGCCAGCCCTGGCTACAGCAGAAATGCCAGGACTGGCCAAGGACGAAGGACCAGGCCTGGCCCTGGCAGATATGTCAGCACTGGCCAAGGCCAAAGTGCCAGCCTTGGTTGCAGCAGAAGTGCCAAGACTGGCCAAGGCCAAAGGGCCAGCACTGGCTGAGGCAAAAGAGCCAGGCCTGGCCATGGCAGACATGTCAGCACTGGCCAAGGCCAAAGTGCCAGCCCTGGCTGCAGCAGAAATGCCAAGACTGGCCAAGGCCGAAGGGCCAGCACTGGCTGAGGCAGAAGGGCCAGGCCTGGCCCTGGCAGATATGTCAGCACTGGCCAAGGCCAAAGTGCCAGCCTTTTTTGCAGCAGAAGTGCCAAGACTGGCCAAGGCAGAAGGGCCAGCACTGGCCGAGGCAGAAGGGCCAGGCCTGGCCCTGGCAGAAATGTCAGCTCTGACTGGAGCAGAAGTGCCAGGTCTGGCCAAGGCCAGAGGACCAGGCACAGGCCAGGCACTGGCAAAAGGGCCAGGCCTGGCCCTGGCAGACATGTCAGCCCTGGCTGGAGCAGAAGTGCCAGGTCTGGCCAAGGTAGAGGGGCCAGCACTGGCTCAGGCAGAAGGGCAGGGCCTGTCCCTGGCAGACATGTCAGCCTTGGGCAAGGCCGAAGTGTCAGCCCTGGCTGCAGGAGAAGTGCCAGTACTGGCTGAGGCAGAGGGGTCAGTCCTCGCCCTGGCAGACATGTCAGCCCTGGCTGAAGCAGAAGTGCCAGGTCTGGCCAAGGCAGAGGGTTCAGCACTGGCCGAGGCAGAAGGGCCGGGCCTGGCCCTGGCAGACATGTCAACCCTGGCCGAGGTCGAAGTGCCAGCCCTGGCTGGAAAGAAGTGTCAGGTCCGGCCAAGGTAGAGGGGCCAGCACTGGCTGAGGCAGAAGGGCCAGGCCTGGCTCTGGCAGACATGTCAGCCCTGGCTGTAGGAGAGGTGCCAGGACTGGCCAAGCCCGAAGGGCCAGCACTGGCTGAGGCAGAAGAGCCAGGCCTGGCCCTGGCAGACATGTCAGCACTGGCCAAGGCCAAAGTGCCAGCCCTGACTGCCTCAGAAGAGCCAGGACTGGCCAAGGTAGAAGGTCCAGCAGTAGCCAAGGCAGAAGGGCCGGGCCTGGCCCTGGCCGAGGCCGAAGTACCAGCCCTGGGTGGAACAGAAGTGCCAGGTCTGGCCAAGGCAGAAGGGCCCGCACTGGCCCAGGCAGACATGTCAGCCCTGGCTGCAGCAGAAGTGCCAGTACTGGCTGAGGCAGAAGGGCCAGGCTTGGCCCTGGCAGACATGTCAGCCCTGGCTGGAGCACAAGTGCCAGGTCTGGCCAAGGCAGAAGGGCCAGCACTGGCCCAGGCAGACATGTCAGCACTGGCCGAGCCCGAAGTACCAGCCCTGGGTGGAACAGAAGTGCCAGATCTGGCCAAGGCAGAAGAGCCAGGCCTGGCCCTGGCAGACATGTAAGCACTGGCCAAGGCCAAAGGGCCAGCCCTGGCTGCAGGAGAAGTGCCAGTACTGGCTGAGGCAGAAGGGCCAGGCCTGGCCCTGGCAGCCATGTCAGCCCTGGCTGGAGCAGAAGTGCCAGGTCTGGCCAAGGCCGAAGGGTTAGCATTGGCCAAGGCAGAAGGACCATCACTGACCCTGGCAGACATGTCAGCCCTGGCTCAGGCCGAAATGCCAGCCCTGGCTGCAGCAGAAGTGCCAGGTCTGGCCAAGCCAGAAGGGCCAGAACTGGCCGAGGCAGAAGGGCCAGGCCTGGCCAAGGCAGAAGGGCCAGGCCTGGCCCTGGCAGACATGTCAGCACTGGCTGTGGGAGAAGTGCCAGGACTAACCAAGGCAGAAGGGCCAGCACTGGCTTAGCCGAAGGGCCAGGCCTGGCCCTGGCAGATATGTCAGTGCTCGTCGGAGCAGAAGTTCCAGTTCTGGCCAAGGCAGAAGGGTCAGCACTGGCTGAGACAGAAGGGCCAGCCCTGTCTGCAGCAGAAGTACCAGGTCTGGCCAAGGCAGAAGGGCCAGGCCTGGCCCAGGCAGAAGGGCCAGGCCTGGCCCTGGCAGACATGTCAGCACTGGCTGTGGGAGAAGTGCCAGGACTAACCAAGGCAGAAGGGCCAGCACTGGCTTAGCCGAAGGGCCAGGCCTGGGCCTGGCAGACATGTCAGCACTGGCCAAGGCCAAAGTGCCAGCCCTGGCTGCAGCAGAAATGCCAGGACTGGCCAAGGACGAAGGGCCAGGCCTGGCCCTGGCAGATATGTCAGCACTGGCCAAGGCCAAAGTGCCAGCCTTGGTTGCAACAGAAGTGCCAAGACTGGCCAAGGCCAAAGGGCCAGCACTGGCTGAGGCAGAAGAGCCAGGCCTGGCCATGGCAGACATGTCAGCACTGGCCAAGGCCAAAGTGCCAGCCCTGGCTGCAGCAGAAATGCCAAGACTGGCCAAGGCCGAAGGGCCAGCACTGGCTGAGGCACAAGGGCTGGGCGTGGCCCTGGCAGAAATATCAGCAGTGGCTGAGGCCAAAGTGCCTGCCCTGTCTGCAACAGATGTGCCAGGTCTGGCCAAGGCAGAAGGGTCAGCACCGGCCAAAGCAGAAGGGTCAGCACTGACCGAGGCAGAAGGGCCGGCACTGGCTGAGACAGAAGGGTCAGCCCTGCCTGCAGAAAAAGTGCCAGGTCTGGCCAAGGCAGAAGGGCCAGCACTGGCTGAGGCAGAAGGGCCGGGCCTGGCCCTGGCAGACATGTCAGCCCTGGCCGAGGTCGAGGTGCCAGCCATGGCTGGAAAGAAGTGCCGGGTCTGGCCAAGGCCAAAGTGCCAGCCCTGGCTGCAGCACAAATGCCAGGACTGGCCAAGGCCGAAGGGCCAGCACTGGCTGAGGCAGAAGGGCCAGGCCTGGCCCTGGCAGATATGTCAGCACTGGCCAAGGCCAAAGTGCCAGCGTTTTTTGCAGCAGAAGTGCCAAGACTGGGCAAGGCTGAAGGGCCAGCACTGGCTGAGGCAGAAGGGCCAGGCCTGGCCCTGGCAGATATGTCAGCACTGGCCAAGGCCAAAGTGCCAGCGTTTTTTGCAGCAGAAGTGCCAAGACTGGCCAAGCCAGAAGGGCCAGAACTGGCCGAGTCAGAAGGGCCAGGCCTGGCCAAGGCAGAAGGGCCAGCACTGGATGAGGCCAATGTGCCAGCCCTGGCTGCAGCAGAAGTGCCAGGTCTGGCCAAGGCAGAAGGGTCAGCACTGGCCAAGTCCGAAATGCCAGCCCTGGCTGCATCAGAAGTGCCAGTTCTGGCCAAGGCAGAAGGGCCAGCACTGGCTGAGGCAGAAGGGCCAGGCCTGGCCCTGGCAGATATGTCAGTGCTCGTCGGAGCAGAAGTTCCAGTTCTGGCCAAGGCAGAAGGGTCAGCACTGGCTGAGACAGAAGGGCCAGCCCTGTCTGCAGCAGAAGGGCCAGGTCTGGCCAAGGCAGAAGGGCCAGCACTGGCCCAGGCAGAAGGGCCAGGCCTGGCCCTGGCAGACATGTCAGCACTGGCTGTGGGAGAAGTGCCAGGACTAGCCAAGGCAGAAGGGCCAGCACTGGCTTAGACGAAGGGCCAGGCCTGGGCCTGGCAGACATGTCAGCACTGGCCAAGGCCAAAGTGCCAGCCCTGGCTGCAGCAGAAATGCCAGGACTGGCCAAGGACGAAGGGCCAGGCCTGGCCCTGGCAGATATGTCAGCACTGGCCAAGGCCAAAGTGCCAGCCCTGGCTGCAGCAGAAATTCCAAGACTGGCCAAGGCCGAAGGGCTAGCACTGGCTGAGGCACAAGGGCTGGGCGTGGCCCTGGCAGAAATATCAGCAGTGGCTGAGGCCAAAGTGCCTGCCCTGTCTGCAACAGATGTGCCAGGTCTGGCCAAGGCAGAAGAGCCAGGCCTGGCCCTGGCAGACATGTCAGCACTGGCCAAGGCCAAAGTGCCAGCCCTGGCTGCAGGAGAAGTGCCAGTACTGGCTGAGGCAGAAGGGCCAGGCCTGGTCCTGGCAGACATGTCAGCCCTGGCTGCAGCAGAAGTGCCAGATCTGGCCAAGGCAGAAGGGCCAGCGCTGGCTGAGGCAGAAGGGTCGGTCCCGTCTGCAGCCCTGGCTCCGGAGCTCTCTACCTCCTGTCTCCAAGAGTCCTCATAACGTGGCTGTAAGGTGTCTGGGGCTGAATCATTGACCCTGGTCAAAAGCTGCAGGACTTTTGTCTTGCTGTTTTGTGTGAGCGTGTTAGGACCCCACAGGAACTCATAGTGAGGGGGATCGCTGCCGGGCACCTGGCGGTACTCCAGGTACACTTCCTGCACCAGATCTTATGTGATGAGCTTCCTGGTGTCTCCAAAGATGAAGTGTCTTCTTCCATCATAGATGCTCAACATATTCAGGAACTTCCAGATCTCCTCCTCAGAGGCGCGATGACCATTCAGGTAGGTGACACCCAGCAGAGGCATCAGAAGACCATTCTTCGGCAGCCCCCAGTCACCTCTCATAGACCCACTGTCGCTGAGGTCTAGGTTGCTCACCAGGGTATAGCAGTGACTGTTGGGCCTGACTTCCTTCAGCACCAGGCCAAACTCCAGCTCCATGCACTCAGAGTCCCTGCTGAGGATCTCAGGGAATTGCTCCCTGTAACTTCTGTGGATAACCTTCAGCATTTCTGACCTCTTAATGAGCTCCCTCATCATATACTTAAACAGCATGTACCACAGCAAACTCTCTGCCTCCCTGGTCAGAAGATCTGTGTGAGAGCTCTCAGCAGCAGCTGAGGCCTGGGAGGAATTTTCACCTCCCTGAACTTGGCCCTCGGCACCTACACCAGATCTCGAGCATGCTGTGCCACCACCACCAGATCTTTTGCATATAGCACCTGCAGCAGCACTGGTGGTGCCTTGGGCTCCCGGAGGACCCGTGGTGGTGCCAGCAGCAGACGAGCTTGAGGGAGCACTCTCTGAATCAGGAGGGGAGGAGGAGGTGGTTTCTTCTTCCCCAGATGTGGTAGCATGATCATGAAGACCCTGAGTCTCAGCCCGGTCCTGGTGACATTTCTCATGAGCACAGTGCTTAGTCTTCTGTCCACGAGGCATGATGGCTGTGGTCAGGGACTGCAGGCAGGGGTCTGGGCCAATAGACAGGAGACTGGGGCACCTGGAGGATGGAGAATGAGGTGACATGAGCACCTTAAAACAGGGAGATTCTACCTTGGCTTCATCAAAGGCCGCCTCTGCAGGTTTCCTTGAGGACACTGCTCTAGGAACTCACAAGGCTCCTGTTTTCTGGGTCAGCCTGTCCCCTGAGAATCCCAGAAGAAGAACAGAGGCTTACTTTTCCTCTGCGTCCTCTCAGCCCTGCTTTGGACTTACTGAGGTGACAGCAGGGGCTGGCAGTGGGGTCCTCTCAGCTCATCTTCAGTATTATCACATCAAGTCCTAGTGGAGCCTGGGCACCCTTCTCTCTGCTACTCTGATGCAGACACTTCAGACCTCCACATGATCCAGAAGCAAGTGAAGGGATGCCTCAGTCCACCTCCCTCCCAGGGGATACCCAGTGCTGAGAGCTCAGTAGGGTCTTTTCTACCCTGAGTTCACTGGGATCATCATTCATGGTCCTTACCTTGGATCCTTAAAACGCTGGGCACTATTCTCCACTTGCTGATTGGTGGTTGCACCTTCAGACTAGACATTTCCCCTCCCCTAGACTTGGTATAAAACAGTAAAGCAGATGTTCAACCTCACAGCCCATCCCTGAGATTTCCTGGGCTGAAATCCAAGGGTTGGGATGCATGCTCTGAGTCTTCACTCAGATTCCTCAACTGAGCTCCTGGCAGAGAACCTCCTCTTTCTCCTGAACTGATACCTGTCTGATAGTAAAAGCCAATCACCCTGTGTCCCCATAGGAGGAAGTGAAGATGATCTCATCTTCCCAAACACGGTCTCCTAAGAATGGAAGCTGTTGCAGGCAGGTTGACGTCCCTGTGGTCCCATCCAAGATCCCAATTCAAAGTTAATTTTTTTTTTTTTGCTCCTCTTTTCTTCAATATGTCTTTTTTAAAACAAATTTATTTATTTTTAATGGAAGGATAATATATTTACAATATTGTGTTATTTTCTGCCCTCCCTGTCCATCTCCAACTCCCAGAGTTCACTGAGACTCACGTCCATCGAGTCAGTGATGTCATCCAGCCATCTCATCCTGTGTCGTCCCCTTCTCCTCTTGCCCCCAATCCCTCCCAGCATCAGAGTCTTTTCCAATGAGTCAACTCTTCACATGAGGTGGCCAAAGTACTAGAGTTTCAGCTTTAGCATCATTCCTTCCAAAGAAATCCCAGGGCTGATCTCCTTCAGAATGGACTGGTTGGATCTCCTTGCAGTCCAAGGGACTCTGAGTCAAGAGTCTTCTCCAGCACTACAGTTCAAAAGCATCAATTTTTCGGCACTCAGCCTCCTTCACAGTCCAACTCTCACATCCATCCATGACCACAGGAAAAACCATAGCCTTGACTAGACAGACCTTTGTTGGCAAAGTAATGTCTCTGCTTTTGAATATGCTATCTAGGTTGGTCATAACTTTCCTTCCAAGGAGTAAGCGTCCTTTAATTTCATGGCTGCAGTCACCATCTGCAGTGATTTTGGAGCCCAGAAAAATAAAGTCTGACACTGTTTCCACTGTTTCCCCATCTATTTCCCATGAAGTGATGGGACCAGAGGCCATGATCTTCATTTTCTGAATGTTGAGCTTTAAGCCAACTTTTTCAGTCTCCAGTTTCACTTTCATCAAGAGGCTTTTTAGTTCCTCTTCACTCTCTGCCTTAAGGGTGGTGTCATCTGCATATCTGAGGTTATTGATATTTCTCCTGGCAATCTTGATTCCAGCTTGTGTTTCTTCCAGTCCAGCGTTTCTCATGATGTACTCTGCATAGAAGTTAAATAAACAGGGTGACAATATAAAGCCTTGCCGAACTCCTTTTCCTATTTGGAACCAGTCTGCTGTTCCATGTCCAGTTCTAACTGTTGCTTCCTGACCTGCATACAAATTTCTCAAGAGGCAGATCAGGTGGTCTGGTATTCCCATCTCTTTCAGAATTTTCCACAGTTTATTGTGATCCACACAGTCAAAGGCTTTGGCATAGTCAATAAAGCAGAAATAGATGTTTTTCTGGAACACTCTTGCTTTTTCCATGATCCAGCAGATGTTGGCAATTTGATCTCTGGTTCCTCTGCCTTTTCTAAAACCAGCTTGAACATCCGGAAGTTCACGGTTCACATATTGCTGAAGCCTGGCTTGGAGAATTTTGAGCATTACTATACTAGCATGTGAGATAAGTGCAATTGTGCGGTAGTTTGAGCATTCTTTGGCATTTGCCTTTCTTTGGGATTGCCCCACTTATGGGGGCCCAAATTTTGTCTAGCTCTTGGATTAAAAGATTCCTGGAGAACACCACATGCCAGCAACCTCTTGAGGAGTGTCCCTAATACAAACCTTACAGTTTCATGTCCCAGACTTGACCTGAGATGGGGAAAATAACACAGAAGGCAGGGGGCAGAATGGGGTGTGCTCCCAGAGAAAAATGCTGCTCCATCCTTTTCAAAAGCCAGAGTCAGTCTCTACTCATGACTTGTTTTAATTGATTGACAGGCATACTTTTCAAACATTCTACTGCATGTAATCATGCTTCACAAATACTGTGTTTCGTTACAAACTGAAAGTTTATGGTAACCATGCTTTGAACCTGTCTATGGCATGGTTTTCCCAACATCATGTATTCACTTGGGATCCTTTTTCCACATATTGTTAATTCTTTAAATATTTTAAACTCTTTCCTTATTTTATTTCTTATGGTGCTCTGATTAGTTATCTTTGTTACTATTATAACACATTTGTAAATTAAGCTATGTGCATTTTTTAGACATCTTCTAGTAAGTGTACAATAGGATTAACAACTTTTATAGCACTGGGAATCCCCCAAATTCCTAATGATGTACTCTAAGGCCATTTTCACTTTACGGCAGTGATCTAGAACCCAAGTCACCATATCTGAGATATGAGTACACTTCTAAAGGAAAAAAGCCATCCAAGATGGTTTTGTGCTATTCTGATTGAGGTTATCGGACATTGCACAGAGAGACGATCTTACTGTCCCTATCATCTCTTTATCTTCGTTATTCCTGTCATTTATTGATGTAGCCTTCAAGGCTTTCTGCCTAAAGAAGTGTATTGGAATATATCCAGAGTCCTTACTTTTATCCCAGGATACATTTGAGTGTTAAGGAACACAAGCTCTGCTTTAGGGCAAGAGGAATATAACAGCGTCGGATCTAGAGGAATTCAGAGAGGAATCTAATTCCAGGCCTATCAGTCACTAGTGTTCCCCAGCAAGGGCTCACTGCCTGATGCACATAGAAGCCAAACTATGGAATGGGCTTTTGAGAGACAAACTTTAATCCAAGGTGGAGTAGCAAGAAGGCAAGAAGTAGGGCTCTCAAATCTGTCTCCTCAATCCAGAGCTTGAGGTAAAATGAAAGGGTTTAGGGGAACTGCAAACTTGGAACCTAATTGGCTAGTCTTAAATTAATTCATGTGCGCTATTCACGCTGCTAGAAGCCAGATTTTCCGTATTGAAGGACTTCATACAGTTCTCCCCTGGCAACATTGCTACTCTGAGAGTTCCACAGACTGAACCCTCTTGGTTCTGCAGTCATCCTGGAAATGGAGGCTCCTTTTTGGCACATGCATAGTCCTGCCTCTAAAAATAACTCAAGGTTTGGTTAATCAACAACCTGTTTTAAGGAGGCAAAACCACTTTAAACTGGTCAATGCTTTATGCTTCAATCCCCCCATTTCTCTTTGTACATTCTTCAAGCTTGTGGGAAATCATCCTCAATTTGGTTAACGAGTCTCAAATTCTGTAGAAAATGATAATCCCAGGTCCCAGAGTTTTGTACCACCAGGACTGGAGTGTTATATAAGGATTGACAAGGTTGGATTAATTGGTATTTAAGAAAGGTGATTATCAGAGGCTTTGTTTCCTTCACATGTCTCTTTACAGGCTATTGCTTTAACGTTGGGGTTTTGGTGACTGGATGGAATTTATTACTATTGGGTCATCTGTCTTGGCTCTTCCTGGCCACTCATCAGCCCAAACTGAGCTCTACAGTTGACTGACCAATTTTTTCCACTGTAGTGCTCAAAAATTACAGAGGAAGGAACACTCCCAAGCTCATTCTTTGAGGCCACCATCACACTGAGAGCAAAACGAGATAGATAAGCACACACACACACACACACACACACACAAAAAGAAAAGTAAATGACAGGCCAATATCACTGAAGACCACAGATGCAAAAATCCTGAACAAAATACTAGTGAACCAAAAAGACAGTCTCTTCAATAAATGGTGCCTTGAAAACTGGACAGTTACATGTAAAATAATGAATTTAGAATATGCTCTAACATCATACATAAAAATACACTCAAAATGGATCAAAGCCTGAAATGTAAAGCTAGACACTATAAAACTCTCAGAGGAAAACCTAAGCAGAGCACTGTTTGACATAAGTTGCAGCAGTATTTTTTTCTTTTAGTAAAATGGTTTTTGATCCATCTCCTGGAGTAATGAAAATAAAAACAAAAACAAACAGGTGACCCTTAATTGAAGTCAAAAGCTTCCATAGAGCAAAAGAAACCATAAACAAAAAGACAACTCACAGAATGAGAGGAAATATTTGCAAACAAAGCAAACAACAGCAGAATAATCTCCAAAATATATAAATAGGTCAGGCACCTCTGTGTCAAATAAACAATCCCATAGAAAAGTAGGCAGAGTGTATAAACAAACATTCCTTCAAAGAAGACATACAGATGACCAAAATGCATATGAAAAGATGCTCAACATCACTAATTATCAGAGAAATGCAAATGATAAGTACACCAGCCAGGATGGTCATCATCCCCAAATCTGCAAACAATAAATGATGGAGTGTAGAGAACAGTCACTATGGAGAACATTATGGAAGCTCCATGAAAAACTAAAAATAGAGTTACCATATGATCCAGCAATCCCACTCCTGGCACATATCCAGAGAAACCTATGATTCATAAATACACATGTACCCAATCTTCATTATAACACTATTTACATTAGCCAAGACATGGAAGTAACTTAAATGTCCATCTACAGAGAAATGAATAATGCAGATGTGGTACAATGGAATATTACTCAGCCATAAAAAAGAGATAATGCCATGTGCAGCAACATGGATGGACCTAGGGAATGTCATACTAAGTAAGACACAGAAACACAAACATCATATGACAACACTCATATGTAGAATCCAATTTTTAAAAATGACACAAATGAACTTATTTACAACATAGAAAGAGACTTTGGGATACCTAAAACAAGCTTATGGTTACCATTGGAGAAATGTTGAGGGAGGGATACATTAGGAGCTTGGGATAAACATATACAACTGTCGTGTTGGACTCTTTGTGACTCCATGGACTGTAGTCCAACAGGCTCCTCTGTCCATGGAATTTCCAGGCCAGAATACTGGAGTGAGTTTCCATTTCCTACTCTAGGGGATCTTCCCGATCAGGGGACCGAACGTGCTTCTCTTGTGTCTCCTCCATTGGCAGGTGGATTCTTTACCATTGCACCACCCGGGAAGTCCACATACACAACTGTATATACTAGAGATAACCAAAAAGGACCTACTGTATAGCAGAGAGAACTCTACTCAATATTCTGTAATAAACTGTATGAGAAAAGAATCTGAAAATGAAGGAATACATGTGTATGTATAACTGAGTCACTTTGTTATACACCTGAAACTAACACAACACTGTAAATCACTTATACTCCAGGAAAATAAGACAAAAAAATAATACCACCATAATATTCAGCAATCCCACTCCTGGGAAAATATCCAGAGAAAATCATAATTCGAAAAAGGTACAGCACCCAATGTTCATTGCAGCATTATTTACAATACCTGTGACATGGAAGCAACCTAAATGTCCATCAACAGAGGAGTAGATAAAGACGTGGTCTGTAAATACAAAGGAGTATTACTCAGCCATAACAAAGAATGAAAGAATGCCATCTGCAGCAACATGGGTGTACCCAGGGATTGTAACGCTAAGCGAATTAAGTCAGACAAAGACAAGTATATCCCTCATATGTGCAATCTAATTTTAAAAAGTGATAAAATGAACTTATTTACAAAACAGAAAGATGATGAAAACAAACTTATGGCTACTAAACGGGAAACGTAGTGAGGGAGAGAGAAATCAGCAGCTTGGGATGAACATACACACACCATTATATATGAAATAGATAACCAACAAGGACCTCCTATGTAGCACAGGAAACTCTAATCAATATTCTGTGATAACCTATATGAAAAGAGAAACTGAAAATTAATGAATGTACATAAATGTATAACTGAATCACTTTGCCATATACCTGAAATTAACACAATATTGTAAATCAACTGTACTCCAATAACATTTAAAAAATAGACTACCTGGGCATATATCTGAAGAAAACCATAATTCGAGTAGGTACAAGCACACCCATGGTCACTGCAGCACTGTTTACAATAGCCAAGACATGGAAACTACCTACAGGTCCATGAATAAAAATGTGATACATAAATACAATGGAATCATACTCAGCCATAAAAAAGAATGAAAGAATGTCATTTGCAGCACCGGATGGGCTTAAGAGATTTTCATAATGAATGAAGTAAGTCAGACAAAGACAAATACCATATTATATCACTCAAAGGTACTATCTAATTTTAAAATATGACACAAATGTACTTATTTAAAATACAGAAACAGACTCTCACATTCTGAAAACAGACTTACGATGACTAAAGGGGAAACATGGCGGGGGGATGGATACATTAGAAATTGGGATGAACATACACAAACCAGCAATATATAAAATAGATAGCCTACAAGGCCCTCCTATATAGCATAGGCAACTCTACTCAATATTCTGTAATAACCTATATGGGAAAGAATCTGGAAAAGATTGAATATATATGTAACTGAATCACTTTGCTGTGCACCTGAAACACAAGATTGTAAATCAGTAATTCTCCAGTAAAAGTATTCTTTTAAAAAAGGATATCCATCTGTAACAATATCTACAGGCAATCACCTTCAGTTCAGTTCAGTCACTCAGTCGTGTCCGACTCTTTGCGACCCCATCAACCGCAGCACGCCAGGCCTCCCTGTCCATCACCAACTGCCAGAGTCCACCCAAACCCATGTCTGTTGAGTCAGTGATGCCATCCAACCATCTCATCCTCTGTCATCCTCTCTCCTCCTGCCCTCAATCTTTCCCAGCATCAGTGTCTTTTCAAATGAGTCAGCTCTTCGCATCAGGTGGCCAAAAGCATGAGTAAAAAACTCCATGACCTCCATAAAGCAAGGTTTCCAGTCCAGGAGCAAGGCGTTTATCTCCCGATTCAGAGGACCCTCATTAATAACAGGTTTAATAAAATTTTGTCACAGTCATCCAATAGCCAACTTCCTATTAGCCAATCCCAACACATGTAACAGTCAGACATAGTTAAACATAGGCAAATAAATCCAAAGACCTGGGACCTTAAAGTAGTGTTTGGGGCTCTAACCCAATTGTTGAATACCTCAGCAGCTCTAACTTCTTGCACTGTCCCCTCAGGAGGGTCCCTAACCAACCCCTCATCATAGCCTCTGGATTTTATCCAGATGCAAGAAACTCCACTAGGCGGGACCCTAACCCACAGGGTTGTTGTCATTGTTCAGTTGCTCAGGTGTGTCTGACTCTTTGCCACCCCATGGACTATGACATGCCAGGCTTCCCTGTCCTTCACTGTCTCCTGGGGTTTGCTCAAACTCGTTTCCATTGAGTTGGTGATGCCATTCAGCAGTCCAGTCCTCTCTAACCCACAGTCCCTGATGAGATTATTAGACTACTGCTGCTGCTGCTAAGTCGCTTCAGTTGTGTCCGACTCTGTGCGACCCCATAGACGGCAGCCCACCAGGCTCTGCCGTCCCTGAGATTCTCCAGGCAAGAACACTGGAGTGGGTTGCCATTTCCTTCTCCAATGCATGAAAGTGAAAAGTGAAAGTGAAGTCGCTCAGTCGTGTCTGACTCTTAGTGACCCCATGGACTGTAGCCCACGAGGCTCCTCCATCCATGGGGTTTTCCAGGCAAGAGTACTGGAGTGGGGTGCCATTGCCTTCTCTCTTATTAGACTACAGGCACATTCTAACTACACATAGCACATTTAGCTATAGGAACATTATAATGAGGTTACTCACCCCGAAGATATATGATCCAGGAGCTATTCCTTTTCTTAAAAGGAAAGGAGCCAAAGAAGCCCTAGGAGCCCAGAGTGCCATGGCTAGGAAACAGGAACCTGAGAGCCGACTTTCTAGACAAACTCAGTCGAGGTGGCCACTCAGGGTGGGTGCTGAGAACCACCAGGTGCTAAGTGCATCAAGCAGATGGTCACAAGTCCTAAATTTCAACTAGGCTGCCCAAACTCACTGAACATGGGCTCACTGACAGATGTGCACAGAAGCCAATATTTATGGCAAGAGCTTTTGAGAAAAGAGCTTTACTGCAAGGCCGACCAAAGCAGGAGGCAAGGTATCAAATCTGTCTTCAATCCAGCAGCCTGGGTGAAATCTAAGGGGTCACGGGAATTTCTAACTTGGAAGCTAATTGGCTAGTCTTAAATTAGTCCATCAGCTACTCAGGTTACAGGAAGCCAGGCTTTCCTTATTGAAGGACTTCTCATTTTGCAATGGCCCTTGGGGCAACATTTGTATTCTCTGAGTTCCCCTAAATTGAGGATCTTGGCTCCAGGGTCATCCTGAGGTCATGGGTTCCTTCTTGGACACATGCAGTTCTTTCTTTGTAAAATGACTCAAAGTGTGATTAATCAACAGTCTCTTTGAGGAGGCAAAAGCAATTTAAGCTGGTCAATTGTTTCACATACTGTTTCACTAGCCTTCTGAACTCCAGCACATTAACCAAACTCCAAGACAAAGAAAATCACAGTGAATTCAAATGTTGCCTAGCAAGGACAATCATGTAATAGTCACACCAGAGGATGTAACATAGAATGTGCTTGAGGTAGAATCTTTCCCAGTTGCAAACAACTCAAAGTTCTTAGAATTTTTGTCATTGACCAGTATCTTCCCTCCTAGCTACCCTTTCATCTAAATTACCAATATTTCCACGTATTTAAGTACCAACAGAAAATCTAGAACTTGCCTAGAATTTGCCCAATTACACACAAGATAAAAACAATCAAGTAACCTTCTTAATGGAAAGGTCTCTGGCTCCCTCAAGCCAGGGTAAATGTCACCAGTGCAGGAGTCTCTGGACTCTCTGAGGCCCTCCATCTGAGAATCTGGCCATGCCCACCACTCCCACTGTCTCTCTAGCCCACTAGACAACTTCACTTAAAATGACTTCTCACTGAAGGCTCTGCATTTTCCTAAGGCTCCAAACCTAGACATTGTATTAAAAAACAGAGACATCATTTTGCCGACAAAGGTACCTATATCTATGGATTTTCCAGTAGTCCTGTACAAATGTGAGAGTTGGCCTATAAAGAAAGCTGCATCGAAGAATTGATGCTTTCTGACTGTGGTCTTGGAGAAGACTCTTGACAGTCCCTTGGACTGCAAGGAGATCAAGCCAGTCCATCTTCAAGGAATGAACCCTGAATATTCATTGGAAGCACTGATGCTGAAGTCGAAGCTCCAATACTTTGGCCACCTGATGCAAAGAGCCAACTCATTGGAAAAGACCCTGATGCTAGGAAAGAAAGATTTGGGGTAGGAGGAGAAGGGGGCAGCGGAGGACAAGATGGTTCAATGGCATCACTGACGATGCACTTGAGTTTCAGAAAACTCCGGGAGATAGTGAAGGGCAGGGAGGCCTGTTGAGCTGCAGTCCATGGGGTCACAAAGAGTGGGACATGACTTAATGACTGAACAACAACAAGGCTCCAAACTGCCTCACCGCAGGCCATTTACACTTGCTTTCAACTCCAACTGCCTGCCCTCCTTACCCCTGCTTTTGACTTGTTCTTTCAGCAGTCCCCAACCTTTTTGGCACCAGGGACTGGTTTTGTAGAAGACAATTTTTCCACAGACTGGAAATGGGGGATGGTTTGGGGATAATTCAAGCACATTACATTTATTGTGAATTTTATTTCTAATCTAAATGCTGCTGCTGATCTCACAGGAGGTGCTGGTTGGAGGCCTGAAGTTTGGAGAACCCTGCTTTTGGTCATAGAGAGTATCTCACCATCTTTTCATATAATAGTACCTCCTAGACTCTAAAATTCAATGGACAGGATCTTGTTTTGGAGGTTGCTGTTGTTCCAGTTTTTTAAAAAGCATCCACAGTACTAGTAAGCCTACCAAAAAGGTCATTCTCAGAACTTCTCTCTTGGTCCACTGTTTACGACTCCCTGCTCCCAATGCAGGGGGCATGGGTGGGTTCGATGCCTAGTTGGGGATGGTCCAGCATGCTTCACAGCCAACAGAAAAAATAAAGAGCTCCTTCTCAAATAATAATTGGGAAATAAACAAGAGAATAAGCATACGGCCTAATCCATTAGAATTTATCTTACATTCCTAAATAATATAAGCAAATACAAGCATATAACTTTAATTTTTAGAAGAAAAAGCACAAGAAGGAGTTAGGTAAACCAAAAATTAACAGTCTTTTCCTTATTTATACTTTTTCTTTCTGCTTTTATTGATTAAATATAAAGTGCCTACTGTACACTTTGCAGATGGCACCCCACTCCAGTACTCTTGCCTGGAAAATCCCATGGATGGAGGAGCCTGGTGGGCTACAGTCCATGGGGTTGCACAGAGTCAGACAGGACTGAGCGAATTAACTTTCACTTTTCACCTTCATGCACTGGAGAAGGAAATGACAACCCACTCCAGTGTTCTTGCCTGGAGAATCCCAGGGACGGGGGAGCCTGGTGGGCTGCCGTCTATGGGGTCGCACAGAGTCAGACACGACTGAAGCGACTGAGCAGCAGCAGCAGCACACTTTGCATTATGCTCAGACTACAATCCCAAATAAGACCAAATATCTGCTCTTTTTTTAAAAAAACACTTTATTGAGATATGATTATCATATAAAAAAACTGTACTCATTTAATGTATACAACTCGATGTTTGGAAATAAATATACACTTCTGAGGATGAAATGGCTGGATGGCATCACTGACTCGATGGACGTCAGTCTCAGTGAACTCCGGGAGTTGGTGATGGACAGGGAGGCCTGACGTGCTGCAATTCATGGGGTTGCAAAGAGTCAGACACGACTGAGCGACTGATCTGATCTGATCTGATACACTTCTGAACCACCGCTACAGTCTATGCCATAAACATGTTCATTACCTCCAAAAGTTTCCTCCTATACTCTTTATTGATTTACTCATTTATTTTTGTGGAGGTGAGGAGGAGCAAGGACAATTAACAATCCTTTTAGCAAAAGTTTAAGTATCCAATATGGAATTGTTAAGTATAGGCTCTATGCTCCACATTACATTTCTAGAAATTATTCATCTTGTATAACTGAAAATCTGTGTCCTTTGACAATCACTTCCACATTACGCCTCCTCCCAGGCCCTGGCAATCACCATCCTACCCTGCTTCTATCAGTTTGCCTGTTTTAGATTCCTCATTTAAGTGGTATCATGTATTTGTCATTCTGTGTCTGGCTTATTTCACTTAGCACAATGTCTTCTAGGTCATCTCTGTTATTGCAAATGAAAAAGTTTCCTTCTTTTTAAGGTTGAATAGTACTCCATTATGGGCTTCCCAGGTAGCTCAGTGGTAAATAATCCACCTGCCAATGCAGGACACACAGGAGACTCAATCGATCCCTGGATTGGGAACATCCCCTGGAGGAGGAAATAGCAACCTGCTCTAGTATTCTTGCCTGGAAAATCCCATGGTCAGAGGAGCTTGGCAGGCTACCTTCCATGGGGTCAAAAAAGAGTCAGACACAACTGAGTGACTGAGGACACACACACACAACACTCCATTTTACATATATATATACATATATATATATATATATATATATATATATATATAGAGAGAGAGAGAGAGAGAGAGAGCGCATATATTTATCCATTCATTCATCAAAGGACATTTAGGCTGTTTCCCTGTATTGATTATTGTGAATAATGTTGCAACAAATATGGGAATGCTGATATCTCTTGGAGAGTCTAATTTTAACTCCTTTGGATAGATACTCAGAAGTGGATTTGCTGAATCATATCATAATTCGATTTTTAATTTTTTGAGAAACCTCAATACTATTTTCCACAGTGGTTTCACCCATTACATTCTCATTAACAGCATAAAAGAGTTGTTTTCTAAATGCTTGCACTTACTCAGCTTACTCTCTACTGGAGAGAGAGCAAAACAATCAACTTGTCAAATTATTGTTGTGGCAAAAACATTTAACATCAAATCTACTCTCAAAATTTTAGGCACACAATACAGTATTGTTAAATACAGGCACAATGGTGCACAGCAGATTTCTGGAATTTATTCAATGAATAACTGAAACATTATATCAAGTGAAAAGCAACTGTCCATTTCTCCCTCCCATGGCCCCTCTGTGTTTCAATGTGTTTATAAACTTTAGATAACTCATATAAGTGAAACCATGCAGCATTTGTCCTTCTGAGACTGGTTTATTTCATTTAGAATGATGTCCCTGTGGTTTCTCCATGTTGTCCCATATAACAACATTTCTTTACTTTTTAAGGTGAAATTATATCCCATCATCTGCATCTACCACATGTTCTTTATCCATTTATCTGTTGGTAGATTTTGGGTTGTTATCAAATCTTGGCTATTGTAAATAATGGTGCAATGAACACAGGAGTTAAGATGTCTCTTTGAGATACTGACTTCACTTCCTTTGGATGTACAATTGACTCTTGAACCATGTGGAGTTTAGAAGTACAGTCACAATCCCTGTATAATTTTGACTCTGCCCAAACGTAACTAATAATAACCTACTGTTGACTGGAAGCCTTACTGATAAGCAGTCAAGGCATATTTTGTATGCTATAAGTATTTTCTACTGTATTCTTACGATAAAGTAAGCTAGAGAAAAATGTTACTAAGTAAATTATAAGAGAAAATATATTCACAGGACTGTATTTATCAACATTGTAAGTTTACAGCATCCATTTATAAGAAAAATTGGCTCCAAGTCATCTATATTGTCTTATATGACACAAAAGACTATACACATGAGACACTAAATATCAAACATGAAAAAATAATATGAATAGAAATTCATATTTATTTACAGGTATAATGACTCAAGCTTTGATAATGAAGCAGCAATATGACTGCTTTATAGTAGCCTAGTGTAATCGATAGGATTGCTTCATGGTAGTGGAGCATATACAGTAATGAATGAATAGCTAAAAATTTTATAGCATACACTATTTTGGTAATACTTAAAATACAGTACTTAAAACATTGTTACTTTAAGAGAAAACATTTACCTGTGATGACAGGCTGATAGGCAGTTTATCCATTGACAAGAGAGAGATGGGACAGTGTGCAATAATACAAATCTTTGAAACTAAAGTTATAAAACAATAATAAAATGAAACATTATTAATTTTATATTAAATATCACTCACCTTCTGCCTATGCAATGGTAGGCTATCCATTTCAATACAAGTCTTGCACGCAAATTCTTCATGATGAATACTTAGCTGGTAATGATGATGAAGATGATGACACAGAAACATCTCATACAGTCCTTGCCTACAGTTATTAGCTCTTAGAACAAAGACACTCACACACATACTCAACAGATAAGCTGATTACCCATATGGCACAATGATTATTTACTACTCATTGACTGGAAGTGGATCATCATGAAGGTCTTCATTCCTGACACCTTCTTGCTGAGTAGGCTGAAGAGGAGGAGGAAGAGGAGGGGTTGACCTTGATGAGTGGCAGAGATGGAAGAGTGGAGGAGGTGGAAGGGGAGGCAGGGGAAGTAGGCACACTCAGTGTATCTTTATGGAAATACATTGTAATTTCTGTCTGAAGATTTTGCTTTTTCATTTCTCTAAAAACGTTTCTGTGTGTTATCAGTCCTCCTTCCACCATTTGCTTTCATTTCAGTGCCTTTATCATAGAAGGGTCCATGCCATACAAGAGTCAAAAGCAGTCTTGAGTCCTCAGAACGCTTCTGCCAGATTGTCTAATGTCAATTTGTTTTCTGGCACTGCTTCTTCTACATCTTGTTCCTCATCATCCAGCTCTGGTTCGGAACCATTCATCTCCAACAAGTCATATTTTGTTAATTCCTCTGCTGTAGTGTCTGTTAGCTCTTGGGTTTTTCCAAGATCTGTATTTTGGGATTCTGCACCCCCTCCCACCCTTTCATGTCTTATCCACAGTCTCTTTCTTGATTTCCTTGACTGACTCTGTCACAAATCCTATGAAGGCATGCAAAACACCTGGACAGTTTTCTTTAGCAGGAATTTATGTTTGGGCTTCATGGTCTTTGTGTGTGTGTGTGTGTGTGTGTGTGTGTGTGTGTGTCTGACAACAATTGCATCTTCAGTTGTGTAATCCTTCCAGACTTCATGATATTCTATCAGGGTTCTCTTCCATAGTATTGACAATCATTTTCATAGAGTACCCTGTGTAATGACCCTTAAAGGTCCCTTTGACCCTCTGATCTATAGGCTGACTTAGAGATGTTGTGTTTAGGGGAAAGGAGACACTTTGACGGCTTCAGTGTTGAACTCATGGGGTTCTGGGTGGCCAAGGGCATTGTCCGATATCAAAAGAATTTTAAAAGGCAGTCAATAACCCCCAAGGTACTTCCTGAATTCAGGGATGAAGCATTGATGACACCAATCCCCACAAAGGTTCCTGTTGTCCGGCCTTCTGGTTGTACAACCAAAAGACTGACAGATGGTGTTTATCATTTCCCTTGAAGGCTCAGGGTTAGCAGCCCTATAGGTTAGGGGAGTCTTGATCATTTGCACAAAAACCTGACAGCGTTTGCACAAAATCATAGAAGTAAGCCTCTTTCTGTCACAAATCCTGGAGTTCACTTCCCTTCTTTACCAATCTGTGTACTTTGTGGCAATCCCCCAGAATAGGGCACTTTCATCTGCATTAAAACCTGTCCGGACAGATCTGTTTTCTCCTCAGGGATTTTTTTTTTTAAATTCCTTGGAGTACAGTTGATTTACAATGTTGTATAAGTCTCAGGTGTACTACAAAGTGATTCAGTTATACCTATACATATATCCATTCTTTTAAAGAATATTTTGTCATATAAGTTATTACAGAATATTGAGTTTCCTGCTCTATAGAGTAGATACTTATTGGCCATCTACCTTATATACAGAATGTGTATATACACATATATGTTCATCTCAAGCTTCTGATTATTGCTCCCTGCCCCATTTGCTCTTTGGTAACCATAAGTTCATTTTGTTATACCTGTTCAGTCTGTTTCTACTTTTTAAATAAGTTCCTTTGTATCATTTTTAAAAATTATATTCCACATATGAGTGATATTTGTCTTTGTCTGACTTCACTCAATATGAAAATCTCAAGGATGTCATTGTCTCCACGTTTTCTCAACATAATTTTAGAAGCCCTAGCTGTGGCAATCAGAGTAGAGAAGATATAAAAGGAATCCAAGTTGAAAAAGAAGTAAAACGCACTGT
>NW_020867556.1:0-41339 GCF_003369695.1 Bos indicus x Bos taurus | reverse complement strand
TTGTCAGTTATCAACAGTTGCAGCCCCCATAGATGGTGAGCCTTGAGGGAACACAAGATGTAAAACTATGGGATACAGATAGGTGAGGTTCATATCAAGGAATGATTTCAGTGAGCCCAGATTCTTGCATCTTCCCATACAAGGAAAAGTGCTAAATTCCTTAACTTGGGTTATCTGGTTTTCCTTCACTTATGATAATCTTTTGATATTCAGACTACCCGCCCTTTGTTGCAAAACTTCTATATGACTTGGCTCCTCCCCTCCCTCCCTTGCCCGGAGCAGTTCGAACCCTCAGGGTTACTTGAGATGCTGCCTCCAGGGTAGAAGTCCTAAAGGTTTCTACCAAACAGAACATAACTGTCAACTTTTAGGCTGTGAATGTTTTTTAAGTCTACAGTTCCTTCCCATCCACTCTCCCATAGCCTCCGGCAACCACCACTCTATTCTCTGCTTCTTTCACTTTGACCATTTTGGATTGCTCATATAAATGTCGTGTAGTATTTGTCCTTCTGTGTCTGGCTTATTTCACTATAACATAGTGTCCTCTAGTTATATCCATGCTGTCATAACTGGAGAGGTTAGCTTCTTTTTAAGGCTGAATGGTATTCCATTGTATGTATATTTTACATCTTCTTTATCCATTCATCTGTCCCTGGACACTTAGGCTACTTCCCTCTCTTGGCTATTGTGAGTAGCCCTGCAATGAATGTGGGAGTGCAGAGTTCTCTTCAAGGTCCTGATTTCAATTCCTTTGGATAGTAGTGGAATTGCAGAGAATATTATGTGTTATTTTGATTTTTTGAGGAACCTCAATACTGTTTTCCATAGTGGGTGTACCAATTTACATTCCTACCAGCATTGTTGAATATGTATAGTTTACTAAGAAACTTGCAGACTGTCTTCCAAAGTGGTTCTACCATTTTGCATCACCACCACCAAGGAATGAGAATTCTTGTTGATTCACATCCATACCAGCATTTGGTGTTGTCAGTCCTTTGGATGCTGGCCATTCTAAAAGGCATGTTGTGATATCTGCTTTTTTTTTTTTTTTTTAATTTTCAGTTCACTAATGGTATATGATGTGGATCATCTTTTCATATGCTTGTTTCCATCTGTGTATCTTCCTTGGGGAGGTCTCTATTCATATCTTTTGTCTATGTTTTATTAGATGTTAGTTTTCTTCTTATTAATTTTAAGAGTTCTTTGTATATTTTAGGTTAGAGTCTTCATCAGTACGTCTTTTGCTAATATTTTCTCCCAGACTATGGCTCATCTTCTTGTTCTCTTGATGGTATATTTTTACCGAGCAGACATTTAATGGGAATGAAATCTACCTCATCAATTATTTTCTTTCATGGATCCCCATCACTTTTCCTATGATGGTATTTTGTTGATTGACTGATTGCTATGTGAAACATCTTTTTTTAATATAAATTTATTTATTTTAATTGGAGACTAATTACTTTACAATATTGTAGTGGTTTTGCCATACATTGACATGAATAAGCCATGGGTGTACATGTGTTCCCATCCTGAACCCTCCTTCCACCTCCCTCCCCATCCCATCCCTCTGGGTCATCCCAGCGCACCACTCCTGAGGACCCTGTCCCATGCATCGAACCTGGACTGACGATCTGTTTCACATATGATAATGTACATGTTTCAATGCCATTCTCCCAAATCATCCCACCCTTGCCCTCTCCCACAGAGTCCAAAAGACTGTTCTGTACATCTGTTCTCATTTGCTATCTCACATACAGGGTTATCATTAACATCTTTCTAAATTCCATATATATGCATTAGTATACTGTATTGGTGAAGGCAATGGCAACCCACTCCAGTACTCTTGCCTGGAAAATCCCATGGATGGAGGAGCCTGGTAAGCTGCAGTCCATGGGGTCGCTAAGAGTTGGACACGACTTCACTTTCACTTTCCCTTTTCACTTTCATGCATTGGAGAAGGAAATGGCAACCCACTCCAGTGTTCTTGCCTGGAGAATCCCAGGACGGGGAAGCCTGCTGGGCTGCCATGGGGTCGCACAGATTCGGACATGACTGAAGCGACTTAGCAGCAGCATGCTGTATTGGTATATTTCTTTCTGGCTTACTTCACTCTTTATAACAGGCTCCATTTCATCCACCTCATTAGAACCTGATTCAAATGTATCTTTTTTAATGGCTGAGTCACATTTCCATTGTGTATATGTGCCACAGATTTCTTATCCGTTCATCTGCTGATGGACATCAAGGTTGCTTCCATGTCCTGGCTATTGTAAACAGTGCTACAATGAACATTGCAAGTATACATGTCTCTTTGAATTCTGTTTCCTCGATGTGTATGCCAAGTAGTGGGATTGCTGGGTCATATGGCAGTTCTATTTCCAGTTATTTTAAGGAATCTCCACACTGTTCTCCATAGTGGCTGTACTAGTTTGCATTCCCACCAACAATGTAAGAGGGTTGCCTTTTCTCCACACCCTCTCCAGCATTTATTGCTTGTAGCCTTTTGATAGCAGCCATTCTGACTGGGAGTGAATGGTACCTCATTGGGGTTTGATTTGCATTTCTCTGATAATGAGTGATGTTGAGCATCTTTTCATGTGTTTGTTAGCCATATGTATGTCTTCTGTGGAGAAATGTCTGTTTAGTTCTTTGCCCATTTTTTGATTGGGTCGTCTTATTTTTCTGGAATTGAGCTACTGCAGGAGTTGCTTGTATATTTTGAGATTAATTCTTTGTCGTTGCTTCATTTGCTATTATTTTCTCCCATTCTGAAGGCTGTCTTTTGACCTTGCTTAAAATTTCCCTTTGTTGTGCAAAAGCTTTTTAAGTTTTAATTAGGTCCCATTTGTTTATTTTTGCTTTATTTCCAATACTCTGGGAGGTCGGGTCATAGAGGATCTGCTGTGATTTATGTCAGAGAGTGTTTTGCCTATAGTTCTCCTCTAGGAGTTTTATAGTTTCTGGTCTTATGTTTAGACCTTTAATCCATTTTGAGTTTATTTTTGTGTATGGTGTTAGAAAGTGTGTTAGTTCATTCTTTAACAAGTGGTTGAGCAGTTTTCCCAGCACCACTTTGTTAAACAGATTTGTCTTTTCTCCACTGTATGTTCTTGCCTCTTTGTCAAAGATAAGGTGTCCATAGGTGTGTGGATTTATCTCCTGGGCTTCCTATTTTGTTCCATTGATTCTATATTTCTGTCTTTGTGCCAGTACCATACTGTCCTTGATGACCTGTGGGCTTTGCTTAGTAGAGCCTGAAATCAGGCAGGTTGATTCCTCCAGTTTGCATTCTTCTTCTAAGATTGCTTTGGCTATTTGAGGTTTTTTGTATTTCCATACAAAATGTCTTTGTTCTAGTTTGGGGAAATACTGTTGGTAGCTTGATAGGGATTGCATTGAATCTATAGATTGTTTTGGGTAGTATAATCATTTTCACTATATTGATTCTTCCAATCCATGAACATGGTATATTTTCTCCATCTGTGCGTGTCCTGTTTGATTTCTTTCACCAGTGTTTTATAGTGTTCCATCTATAGGTCTTTTGTTTCTTTGGGTAGATATATTCCTAAGTATTTTATTCTTTTGCAATGGTGAATGGAATTGTGCCCTTAATTTCTCTTCTGTTTTCTCATTGTTAGTGTCTAGGAATGCAAGGGATTTCTATGTGTTAGTTCTATATCCTGCAACTTTACTATCTTCATTGATTAGCTCTAGTAATTTTCTGGTGGCATCTTTAGGGTTATCTATGGAGAGGATCATGTCATCTGCAGACAGTGAGAGTTTTACTTCTTCTTTTCCAACCTGGATTCTTTTTATTTCTTTCTCTGCTCTGATTGCTGTGGCCCAAAACTTCCAAAAATATGTTGAATAGTAGTGGTGAGAGTGGCCACCCTTGTCTTCTTCATGACTTTAGGGAAATGCTTGCAATTTTTTCACCATTGAGGATAATGTTTGCTGTAGGTTTGTCATATATAGCTTTTATTATGTTGAGGTATGTTCCTTCTAGTCCTGTTTTTTTTTTTTTATCAAAAATATACAAGCAACTCCTACAGCTCAACTCCAGAAAAATAAACGACCCAATCAAAAATGGCCAAAGAACTAAATAGACATTTCTCCAAAAAGACATACAGATGGCTAACCAAACACATGAAAAAGATGCTCAACATCACTCATTATCAGAGAAATGCAAATCAAAACCCACTATGAGGTACCATTTCACACCAGTCAGAATGGCTGCGATCCAAAAGTCTACAAATAATAAATGCTGGAGAGGGTTGTGGAGAAAAGGCAACCCTTTTACACTGTTGGTGGGAATGCAAACTAGTACAGCCACTATGGAGAACAGTGTGGAGATCCTTAAAAAACTGGAAATAGAACTGCCTTATGATCCAGCAACCCCACTGCTGGGCATACACACTGAGGAAACCATAAGGGAAAGAGACACGTGTACCCCAATGTTCATAAATGGATATTGAATTTTGTCAAAGGCTTTCTCTGCATCTATTGAAATAATCATATGGTTTTTATCT
The DNA here is from genome assembly GCF_003369695.1 of Bos indicus x Bos taurus. Taxonomy (NCBI): domain Eukaryota; kingdom Metazoa; phylum Chordata; class Mammalia; order Artiodactyla; family Bovidae; genus Bos; species Bos indicus x Bos taurus. The sequence continues at coordinate 36,807 of NW_020867556.1, read as the reverse complement.
TTCAATTTGTTAAAGTGGTATATTACGTTGATTGATTTGCCGATATTGAAGAACCTTGCATCCCTGGGATTTAAAGCCCACTTGGTCATGATATATGATCTTTTTAATATGTTGTTGGATTTGTTTGCTAGAATTTTGTTAAGGATTTTTGCATCTATGTTCATCAGTGATATTGGCCTGTAGTTTCTTTTTTGTGGCATCTTTGTCTGGTTTTGGTATTAGGGTGATGGTGGCCTCATAGAATGAGTTTGGAAGTTTACCTTCCTCTGCAATTTTCTGGAAGAGTTTGAGTAGGATAGGTGTTAGCTCTTCTCTCAATTTTTGGTAGAATTCAGCTGTGAAGCCATCTGGTCCTGGGCTTTTGTTTGCTGGAAGATTTCTGATTACAGTTTCAATTTCCATGCTTGTGATGGGTCTATTAAGATTTTCTATTTCTTCCTGGTTCAGTTTTGGAAAGTTGTACTTTCCTAAGAATGTGTCCATTTCTTCCAAGTTGTCCATTTTATGGCATATAGTTGCTGATAGTAGTCTCTTATGATCCTTTGTATTTCTTTGTTGTCTGTTGTGATCTCTCCATTTTCATTTCTGGTTTTGTTGATTTGATTCTTCTCCCTTGTTTGTTGATGAGTCTGGCTAATGGTTTGTCACTTTTATTTATCTTCTCAAAGAACCAGCTTTTGGCTATGTTGATTTTGGCTATGGTCTCTTTGTTTCTTTTGCATTTATTTCTGCCCTAATTTTTAAGATTTCTTCCCTTCTACTAACTCTGGGGTTCTTCATTTCTTCCTTTTCTAGTTGCTTGAGGTGTAGAGTTAGGTTATTTGTTTGACTTTTTTCTGTTCTTGAGGTAAGCCTGTATTGCTATGCACCTTCCCCTTAGCACTGCTTTTACAGTGTCCCATAGGTTTTGCATTGTTGTGTTTTTCATTTTCATTCATTTCTATGCATATTTTGATTGCTTTTTTGATTTCTTCTGTGATTTTTTGGTTACTCAGCAGTGTGTTGTTCAGCCTCCCATATGTTGGAAGTTTTAATAGTTTTTCTCCTGTAATTGACATCTAATCTTACTGCATTGTGGTCAGAAAAGATGCTTGGACTGATTTCAATTTTTTTTGAATTTACTAAGGCTAGATTTATGGCCCAGGATGTGATCTATCCTGGATAAGGTTCCATGTGCCCTTGAGGAAAAGGTGAAATTCATTGTTTTGGGGTGAAATGTCCTATAGATATCAATTAGGTCTAACTGGTCTATTGTATCATTTCAAGTTTGTGTTTCCTTGTTAATTTTCTGTTTAGTTGATATATCCATAGGTGTGAGTGAGGTATTGAAGTCTCCCACTATATTGTGTTATTGTTAATTTCCCCTTTCATACTTGTTAGCATTTGTCTTACATATTGCAGTGCTCTTACGTTGGGTGCATATATACTTATAATTGTTATATCTTCTTCTTGGATTGATCCTTTGCTCATTATGTAGTGTCCTTCTTTGTCTCTCTTCACAGTCTTTATTTTAAAGTCTTTTTTACCTGATATGAGTATTGCTACTCCTGCTTTCTTTTGGTCTCTATTTGTGTGGAATATCTTTTTCCAGCCCTTCTCTTCCAGTCTGTATGTGTCCCTTGTTTCGAGGTGGGCCTCTTGTAGACAACATATATAGGGGTCTTGTTTTTGTATCCATTCAGCTAGTCTTTGTCTTTTGGTTGGGGCATTCAACCCATTTACATTTAAGGTAATTATTGATAAGTATGATCCTGTTGCCATTTACTTTGTTGTTTTGGGTTCGAGTTTATACACCTGTTCTGTGTTTCCTGTCTAGAGAATCTCCTTTAGCAGTTGTTGGAGAGCTGGTTTTGTGGTGCTGAATTTTCTCAGCTTTTGCTTGTCTGTAAAGCTTGTGATTTCTCCTTCATATTTGAATGAGATCCTTGCTGGGTACAGTAATCCAGGATGTAGGTTTTTCACTTTCATCACTTTAAGTATGTCCTACCATTCCCTTCTGGCCTGAAGAGTTTCTACTGAAAGATCAGCTGTTATCCTTATGGGAATCCCCTTGTGTGTTATTTGTTGCTTTTCCCTTGCTGCTTTTATTATTTGTTCTTTACGTTTGAGCTTTGTTAATGTGATTAGTATGTCTTGGGGTGTTTTTGCCTTGGGTTTATCCTGTTTGGGACTCTCTGGGTTTCTTGGACCTGGGTGACTATTTCCTTCCCTATTTTAGGGAAGTTTTCAGCTATTTTCTCCTCAAGTATTTTCTCATGGTCTTTCTTTTTGTCTTCTTCTTGTGGGATGCCTATGATTCAAATGTTGGGGTGTTTAACATTGTCTCAGAAGTCTCTGAGATTGTCTTCATTTCTTTTCATTCTTTTTTCTTTTTTCCTCTCTGTTTCATTTATTTCTACCATTCTATCCTCTACCTCACTTATCCTATCTTCTGTCTCTGTTATTCTACTGTTGGTTCCCTCCAGAGTGTTTTTTATCTCATTTATTGCATTATTCGTTATATATTGACTCTTTTTTATTTCTTCTATGTCCTTGTTAAACATTTCTTGCATCTTCTCAATCCTTGTCTCCCGGCTATTTATCTGTAACTCCATTTTGTTTTCAAGATTTTGGGTCATTTTCACTCTCATTATTCAGAATTCTTTATCAGGTAGATTCCCTATCTCTTCCTCTTTAGTTTGGTTTAGTAGGAATTCATCCTGTTCCTTAACCTGCTGAGTATTTCTCTGCCTTTTCATCTTGTTTATATTGCTGTGTTTGGGGTGGCCTTTCTGTATTCTGGCAGTTTGTGGTTTCTCTTTATTGTGGAGGTTCCTCTCTGCAGGTGGGGTTGGATGGGTGGCTTGTCAAAGTTTCCTGGTTGGGGAAGCTTGTGTTGGTGTTCTGGTGGGTGGAGCTGGATTCTTCTCTCTGGAGTGCAATCAGGTGTCCAGTAGTGAGTTTTGAGATATCTATGGGTTTAGTGTGACTTTGGCCAGCCTGTATATTGAAACTCAGGGCTATGTTCCTGTGTTGCTGGAGAATTAGCGTGGTATGTCTTGCTCTGGAATTTGTTGGCCCTTGGGTGGTGCTTGGCTTTAGTGTAGGTATGGAGGCTTTTGATGAGTTCCTATCAATTAATGTTCCCTGGAGTCAGGAGTTCTCTGGTGTTCTCAGGTTTTGGATTTAAGCCTCCTGCCTCTGGTTTTCAGTCTTATTCTTACAGTAGCCTCAAGAGTTTTCCATCTATACAGCACTGATGATAAAACATCTAGGTTAATGATGAAAAGTTTCTCCACAGTGAGGGACACCCAGAGAGGTGCACAGAGTTACATGGAAAAGAGTAAAGGGAGGAGGGAGATAGGGGTGACCAGGAGGAGAAAAGGAGGAATCAAAAGCGGCAAGAGCAAGCTAGCCGGTAATTATTTTCCTATGTGCTCTCCACAGTCTGCAACACTCAGAGAGGTTCATGGAGAAGAGAAGAGAAGAGGGACGAAGGAGACAGAGGTGGCCAGGAGGATAAAAGGCAGAATCAAAAGGAGAGAGATCCAGCCAGTAATCAGTTCCCTAAGTGTTCTCCACAGCCCGGAACACACAAAGAGATTCACCTAGTTGGGTAGAAGAGAAAAGGGGGAGGGGGGAGATAGAGGTCACCTGGTGGAGAAAAAGGAGAATCCTAAGAGGGAGAGAGCAGTCAAGCCAGTAATCTCGCTCCCAAGTAAAAATGGGTACTGAAGATTGGGTTCTTAAAGGTACAAAATTGATAACAAATACCAAAAAGCAAAGATTAAAAATCTAGAGTAGACATTAGAGTCTCAAAAATACAATATTAAAAAAACAAAGTCACAAAAATTATAAAATATATATATATGAAGTTTGGTTTAAAAAGAGGGTCTTTTTTTTGGCAAGGTAATAGTAGGTTATAAAAATGAAAATTAAAGGAGTAATAGAGAACTTAATTTTTTTTTTAATTTTAATTAAAAAATTATAATAGTAAAAATACATCTAGGACTTTCTCTGGACCTTTTGTGGACAATGTTGTGTCAGTTCATTTTCAAATAGTTCCTTGATCCGGCTTATACTTCTCAAGATCTAAAGGCCCCTTCCTATGTAGTCATTGCTAACTACAGGGTTGTAATCTGTTGCACTTGTCACTTCCAAAGCAGTTCTCTCTGTTTATTTTAGCTTCTTCTGTTTGCTGGTCTCTTCAGTGTCTAATTTCCACCCTGACACAAGGGGGTGGTGGTGGTCACTTTTTTTAGGCTCCCTTGTTGAGTCGTGCTGCGGGGAGGGAGGAATACTGCAAGCAAATGTTTACGGGGAGTGCTCGTACCACACTGGGTTTGCCCACACTCACGGTGTATGTGCTTTCCCAGTCTACACTGCTCAGGCTCTAGGTTGCTCTGCCGGGAACTATGTGAGGCGGGGCTTGGGGTGCATGCACTTCCCCAGTCTAAGCCTCTCAGGTTCAGGTTCTCAGGTACTCGACAAAGGCCCAGACTTGGTTGGGCCAGCGTTTTGTGCCCGTCCCAGGTCCGAGCAGCTCAGGTGACCAGGTGCTTGGCGAGCACAGTTGCCCCCAGTTGGAGGCTGCATCTTATCGCCTCCCCTGTCCCAGCTGCTCAGTTTTCTGGGTGTACAATGGGCACGTCTTCTCAGGTGTGCCATGTGTCTCTTCTGGGGAGCTGATCTCTGGCTGCGATCCTCCTGGTTGACCCTCTGGTCGCGATCCTCCTGGTTGACCCTCTGGTCAACCATCCAGAATCCCAAGAAGTCTTGGTTAGCAATGAAGCCTGCTTGCAGTTTGGTAGAGGATTCCTCTCTGGAGCTGCAATTGCCCCCTTCTGGCTCTGGCTGCCCTCGCCTGCCTGTCTCCAGTGGGGGATGGGCCAGTCCACAGCTGGCTAGCTCTGCTCAGTCCTTTGCTCTGTGAGCAAGCCTGGCAGTGTCTTAGGTTAGGGCTTTTCGCGGGATAGCTATCCCACAGTCTGGGTTGCTGTCTCAATTTAGTTCCCTCAGATTGCCCTCGGGGCATTCAGGCCCGAGGTCTTTACCCTAAGCAATGCAGCCGGTGCCTCCCTGTCCAGCCCGCACTTGCTAGTGGCAGATGCAAGTGTCTGGGCTGCTGTTCCACTGGGAGTTGCCGTTAGGCACATAATCTGTGGGTTTTAATTATTTATGTATTTATTTATTTTTCCTCCCAGTTATGTTGCCCTCTGAGATTCCAAGGCTCGCCACAGACCTGCCAGTGAGAGTGTTTCCTTGTGTTTGGAATCTTCTCTCTTTTTTAAGACTCCCTTCCCGGGATGGATCTCCGTCCCTACCTCTTTTGTTTCTCGTGTTCTCTTTTATATTTTGTCCTATCTCCTTTCGAAAACAATAGGCTGCCTTTCTAGGTGTCTGATGTCCTCTGCCATCATTCATAAGTTGTTTTGTGGAATTTGCTCAGCAGTCAAATTTTCTTTTGATGAATTTGTGGGGGAGAAAGTGGTCTCCCCATCCTATTCCTCTGCCATCTTAAGACCGCCCCTTGAAACATGGGATCCTAATTCCACAATCAGGGTTTGAACTCATACCCCTTGCACTGGAAGCACAGTTTTGTTTTCTGTAATTTGAACGTTTATTTTTTGTGTGGGGATAGCCAATTAACAATATTGTGACAGTTTCAGATGAACAGTGAAGGGACTCACCCATACATATACATGTATCCAACTCTCCCCCAAACTCTCCTACCATCAATATTGCCACATAGCACATAACCAAAATAATTAAGAGAAATAAAGGAGAGAAAGAGATAATGCTCAGTAACCATATGATTATCTGCATGTGCAAATTCAGACACCCTCAAGTTATCAAGAGCTTACAAGATTATCAGGTGCTATGCTTCTATGTAGAAAGTAAATACTTAATTTTTTTAATTAAAAATATTTATTTTTGGCTGCTCTGAGTCTTAGCTGTGACACTCGGGATCTTTGTTGCCACATGCAGGCTCTTTAGTTGTGGCATATGAAAGTTTTAGTTGTGGCACATGAATTCTTAGTTCTGGTATGTAGGATCCAATTACCTGACCAGGGATCGAACCTGGGCCCCCTGCATTGGGAGTACAGAGTCATAACCACTGGACCAACAGGAGGGTCCTGAAAGTAAAGATTTTAGAACCACCCTAAATATGGTGGCTCAGAAAGTAAAGAATCCACCTGCAATGTGGAAGTCCTGGGTTTGATTCCTGGGTTTGGTACATCCGCTGGAGGAGAGCAACTCACTCCAGGATTCTTGCCTGGAGAATCCCCATGGACAGAGGAGCCTGGCAGGCTACAGTCCATGGGGTTGCAAAGAGTAGGACATGACTGAGCAACTAAGCAGACACCCAAAATCTGGCTGAGGAGAAGAAATATATCAGCTCTTTTTCTCTGACAGCATACCATCTGTCCTGAGTTCCTTGATTTCTGCTGCATTTTCCTAATCTTACATCGCTTCGGGGACTGAGACCCGTTTTCTCCAAGATTTGCTAGAGGGTAACTGCACAAGTGTTCATAGGAATATGCATTTCCCAGGAAGCCTTTAATCAAGTGACAGAAGCTGATATTGGAACTGCATGAAAGAGGACTGTGGAGACAGTGACTCCTGATTATAGTGGTCACCCAAAGAGGTATGTTACATCAGTATAAGGAGCAGTCCCAGGCTGTGGTAGATGTAGTGAGGATGCTGAGCAAGAGGAATCAGAAGGACTCAAGTTGCATCCCCGCTGCCTATTTTCGGAGGCCCTTATGGACTACGATCACATGAGGGTCACCCTGACGCCCAACTTGGAATTCTCAGAGACTAGGATCTTGATGTAAGACAAGCAACTTCATAGAGCAGAGACTGGAGTTACATGGTTCGTCACATATCAATGTGAGGACGTGAAAGTGCACTCACAGTAGCACACACTGCATCAAAGGAGGCCCTGGAAAATCTCTGTCACTGTGCTCCCCAGGAAGCTCAGGGCCCAGATGTCAGGTTGATTTCAGTCTGGAAATTCTCAGTGAGGTGAGGCCTCTGTCTAATAGGATCAGCCTAGTTTCGTGGGTGGACGAACCTGAGCCCAAGCAGGACCTCAGATGACAATGATGAGTGTTAGCGGGGACCGCTGGAGAGGGAGCCAAACAGCATTCTGTAAATTCTTAGCTCTGAGAGACCCAGAAGAGCTACTTCTGAGTGGTCCCCTCATACCACCTGTGTGAACTCAGGGAGGGCAAAGCCTTCTCTAGCAGGATAGGGCCCCAGGTCTGCAGAGGGGTGTCATCTTGACCATAACTGGACTTAAGATGAGGACGATGAGAGATAATGAGAGGATCCCTCCCCCCAAAGAGGGAGGCTTACAGAGTGGTGCCCCTCCTGACAAGCAGAGATTCTCAGAGCAGTGCCCTGATACCTTTCACTAGGGACTTGGGTTGGAGAAGGAAATGGCAACCCACTCCAGTGTTCTGGCCTGGAGAATCCCAGGGATTGGGGAGCCTGGTGGGCTGCCATCTCTGGGGTCGCACAGAGTCGGACATGAAGGAAGCGACATAGCAGCAGCAGTAGCAGAGACTTGGGAAGGCAAGGGCTTTGTTTGGGGGCTGTAGGACTTGTGTTCATAGATGGAGGCGTTTGGGGCTCTGATAAACTGCACACGGAGGACCCTGAGAGAGAATCCAGGGACGGATGAATATTGAGCTACCGGGGTTCCCATAGCACGCCGCCCTTGCCGTCGACTCCGGGCGACGTAATGTAGCACCGTACGCAGCTCCCCTCCACTTCTGCTTCGAAGGAGAGACACTCAAGCGGTAGCTGCAGCGACCGTTTGGCAAGACTTAGGGTCCAGGACTCATCCAGAACCAAGGTGAGGACCTGAATGTAGCTGAAGGGACTTTCCCAACCCTCCCAGTAATAAAAGTGACCCATCCACATCCCACCCCTGTGATATGGCTCTTGTGGGCCCCTCAGAGCTATCGGCTGAATGTGGTCTAGAGTGTCTCAGGCTAAGGCGTTGGTCTGTGGGGGTAGGCCCGGATTCTACCCCCGGAGGTGGTCTAGGACCTAGATAACGGCCCTGAGGGCTGAGGAGCAGAGTGCGACACTGCAAGGGGGCCCTACTGAGTGACTCCCCTATACTGGGCTCTAGGAGGCCTCGGGTAAGTTGGCCAACTGTGGTGCCCCCTGGTGTCCACTGGAGGTGGTTTTGGTGAAGTGACAGCCTTGCTCTAACAAAATAAAACCAGTTCAACAAAGGGAGCTAGTCTGCAACATGATTCATGGTTGTGACGCTGAGTAAGGATGGTGGCCACTTCCTTAAGAAACAGGGCCACATAAAGCGCCAGCCCTGTTTTCAGGCCTGGGAGAATCGGGCGTTTTGACATGACACTTCCCGGGACATCTCAGGGAACTGAGCAACCAGGTCAAAGGGGGCAGCCTCAGGTTGGCAAGGGAGGCGTTCAGATTTGGAGGGGTCATGGTGAGAACCTCGGGGGCTGTGGGGATGTTCCACACCACATCATTCGGACCAAATCCTCCCTGTCGTCATCCCTGGCAGACCTCAAGAATACATGTCGGTCCCCACTTTGGGCTAGGGAGTAGTCAGCAGAGGGAGAACTCTTAGACCCTGTCATGAGTCAAATGTAGACCTTGGTTACTTCTATGTCCTGGCTATTGTAAATAGTGCAGCAGTGAACATTTGAGTACAAGTGTCTTCTTCCATTACTGTTTCCTTGGGGTATATGCCCAGTAGTGGGATTGTTGGCTCATGTGGTAGTTTGATTCCTAGTTTTTTATGCAAAGTGAATTAGGTCAGAAAGAGGAAAGGCAATATCATATATGAATGCATTTATATGAAATCCAGAAAGATGGTACTGATGAACCTCTTTGCAGGACAGCCTGGAGATGCAAAGATAGAGAACACACTGATGGACACAGTGGGGGAAGGAGAGGGAGGGACAGATTGAGAGAGTAACATTGAAAATGTACACATTAACATATGTAAAATAAATAACCAGTGGGAATTAGTTTTATGACTCAGGGAGCTCAAAGCCAGTGCTCTGACAGCTTAAGAAGGGTGGGATGGGGTGGGAGGTGGGAGAGACTTTCAAGAGGGATGGGATATACAGTATACCTATGGCTGATTCATATTGATGTGGGGCAGAAGATAACACAATATTGTAAAGATATTATCTTTCCATTAAAAATAAATAAATTTGTTTTAAAAAAGACATATAGAAGAAAAGAGGAGCAAAAAAAAAAAAAATTTAACTTTGAATTGGGATCTTGGATGGGACCACAGGGACGTCAACCTGCCTGCAACAGCTTCCATTCTTAGGAGACCGTGTTTGAGAAGATGAGGTCATCTTCACTTCCTCCTGTGGGGACACAGGGTGATTGGCTTTTACTATCAGACAGGTATCAGTTCAGGAGAAAGAGGAGGTTCTCTGCCAGGAGCTCAGTTGAGGAATCTGAGTGAAGACTCAGAGCATGCATCCCAACCCTTGGATTTCAGCCCAGGAAATCTCAGGGATGGGCTGTGAGGTTGAACATCTGCTTTACTGTTTTATACCAAGTCTAGGGGAGGGGAAATGTCTAGTCTGAAGGTGCAACCAGAAATCAGCAAGTGGAGAATAGTGCCCAGTTTTTTAAGGAGCCAAGGTAAGGACCATGAATGATGATGCCAGTGAACTCAGGATAGAAAAGACCCTACTGAGCTCTCAGCACTGGGTATCCCCTGGGAGGGAGGTGGACTGAGGCATCCCTTCACTTGCTTCTGGATCATGTGGAGGTCTGAAGTGTCTGCATCAGAGTAGCAGAGAGAAGGGTGCCCAGGCTCCACTAGGACTTGATGTGATAATACTGAAGATGAGCTGAGAGGACCCCACTGCCAGCCCCTGCTGTCACCTCAGTAAGTCCAAAGCAGGGCTGAGAGGACGCAGAGGAAAAGTAAGCCTCTGTTATTCCTCTGGGATTCTCAGGGGACAGGCTGACCCAGAAAACAGGAGCCTTGTGGGTTCCTAGAGCAGTGTCCTCAAGGAAACCTGCAAAGGCGGCCTTTGATGAAGCCAAGGTAGAATCTCCCTGTTTTAAGGTGCTCATGTCACCTCATTCTCCATCCTCCAGGTGCCCCAGTCTCCTGTCTATTGGCCAAGACCCCTGCCTGCAGTCCCTGACCACAGCTGTCATGCCTCGTGGGCAGAAGAGTAAGCACTGTGCTCATGAGAAACGTCACCAAGACCGGGCTGAGACCCAGGGTCTTCATGATCATGCTACCACATCTGGGGAAGAGGAAACCACCTTCTCCTCCCCTCCTGATTCAGAGAGCACTCCCTCAAGCTCCTCTGCTGCTGGCACCCTGAAGGGTCGTCAGGGAGCCCAAGGCACCACCAGTGCTGCTGCAGGTGCTATATGCAAAAGATCTGGTGTCGGTGGCACAGCAGACTCGAGATCTGGTGTAGGTGCCAAGGGCCAAGTTCAGGAAGGTGAAAATTCCTCCCAGGCCTCAGCTGCTGCTGAGAGCTGTCACACAGATCTGACCAGGGATTCAGAGAGTTTGCTGTGGTACATGCTGTTTAAGTATATGATGAGGGAGCTCATTAAGAGGTCAGAAATGCTGAAGGTTATCCACAGAAGTTACAGGGAAGAATTCCCTGAGATCTTCAGAAGGGACTCTGAGTGCATGGAGCTGGAGTTTGGCCTGGTGCTGAAGGAAGTCAGGCCCAACAGTCACTGCTATACCCTGGTGAGCAACCTAGATCTCAGCGACAGTGAGTCTATGAGAGGTAACTGGGGGCTGCCGAAGAATGGTCTTCTAATGCCTCTGCTGGGTGTCACCTACCTGAATGGTCACCGCGCCTCTGAGGAGGACATCTGGAAGTTCCTGAATATGTTGAACATCTATGATGGAAGAAGGCACTTCATCTTTGGAGACACCGAGAAGCTCATCACACAAGATCTGGTGCAGGAAGTGTACCTGGAGTACCGCCAGGTGCCCAGCAGCGATCCCCCTCGCTATGAGTTCCTGTGGGGTCCTAAAGCGCTCACACAAAACAGCAAGACAAAAGTCCTGCAGATTTTGACCAGGGTCAATGATTCAGCCCCCGACACCTTACAGCCACGTTATGAGGACTCTTGGAGAGAGGAGGTAGAGAGCTCCGGAGCCAGAGCTGCAGCCGGGACCGGCCCGTCTGCCTCAGCCAGCACTGGCCCTTCTGCTCTGCCAGTGCTGGCCTTTCTGCCTCAGCCAGACCTGGCACTTTTGCTGCAGCTAGGGCTAACATGTCTGCCACGGCCCGGCCCGGCCCTCCTGCCTCGGACAGTACTGGCAATCCTTCCTCGGCCAGATATGGCACATTGGCCTCGGCCAGACATGGAACATCGGCCTAAGCCAGGGCTGACATATCTGCCAGGGCCAGTTCTGGCCCTTCTGCCACAGCCAGTGCTGGCCCTTCTGCCTTGGCCAGTGCTGGCCCTTATGCCTCAGCCAGTGCTGGCCCTTCTGCCTCAGCCAGTGCTGGCCCTTCTGCCTTGGCCAGACCTGGCATTTCTGGTGCAGCCAGGGCTGGCACTTTGGCCTCATCCAGTGCTGGCCCTTCTGCCTTGGCCAGACCTGGCATTTCTGGTGCAGCCAGGGCTGGCACTTTGGCCTCATCCAGTGGTGGCCCTTCTGCCGTGGCCAGTCTTGGAACTTTTGCTGCAACCAAGGCTGGCACCTTGGCCTTGGCCAGTGCTGACATGTCTGCCAGGACCAGGCCTGGCCCTTCTGCCTCAGCCAGTGCTGGCCCTTCGGCCTTGGCCATTCCTGGCACTTCTGCTGCAGCCAGGGCTGGCACTATGGCCTTGTCCAGTGCTGACATGTCTGCCAGGGCCAGGCCTGGCCCTTCTGCCTCAGCCAGTGCTGGCCCTTCAGCCTTGGCCAGTCCTGGCACTTCTCATGCAGCCAGGGCTGACATGTCTGCCAGGGCCAGGCCTGGCCCTTCTGCCTGGGCCAGTGCTGACCCTTCTGCCTTGGCCAGTGCTGACCCTTCTGCCTGGGCCAGTGCTGACCCTTCTGCCTTGGCCAGTGCTGACCCTTCTGCCTAGGCCAGACCTGGCACTTGTGTTGCAGCCAGGGTTGGCACTTCGGCCTCGGCCAGTGCTGGCCCTTCTGCTTTGGCCAGACGTGGCACTTCTGTTCCACCCAGGGCTGGTACTTTGGCCTCGGCCAGGGCTGACATGTCTGCCAGGGCCAGGCCTGGCCCTTCTGCCTCAGCCAGTGCTGGCCCTTTTGCCTTGGCCAGACCTGGCACTTCTGCTGCAGACAGGGCTGACCCTTCTGTCTCAGCCAGTGCCGGCCCTTCTGCCTCGGCCCGACCTGGCACTTCTGCTGCAGACAGGGCTGACCCTTCTGTCTCAGCCAGTGCCGGCCCTTCTGCCTCGACCAGTGCTGACCTTTCTGCTTTGGCCATTGCTGACCCTTCTGCCTTGGCCAGAACTGACACTTCTGCTCCAGCCAGGGCTGACATGTCTGCCAGGGCCAGGCCTGGTCCTTCTGCCTCAGGCAGTGCTGGCCCTTCGCCTTGGCCAGTCCTGGCACTTCTGGTGCAGCCAGGGCTGGCACTTTGGCCTCATCCAGTGCTGGCCCTTCTGCCTTGGCCAGACCTGGCATTTCTGGTGCAGCCAGGGCTGGCACTTTGGCCTCATCCAGTGCTGGCCCTTCTGCCTTGGCCAGACCTGGCATTTCTGCTGCAGCCAGGACTGGCACTTTGGCCTCATCCAGAGATGGCCCTTCGGCCTTGTCCAGTCCTGGCACTTCTGCTGCAGCCAGGGCTGGCACTTTGGCCTTGTACAGTGCTGACATGTCTGCCAGGGCCAGGCCTGGCCCTTCTGCCTCAGCCAGTGCTGGCCCTTCAGCCTTGGCCAGTCCTGGCACTTCTCATGCAGCTAGGGATGACATGTCTGCCTGGGCCAGGCCTGGCCCTTCTGCCTGGGCCAGTGCTGACCGTTCTGCCTTGGCCAGTGCTGACCCTTCTGCCTGGGCCAGTGCTGACCCTTCTGCCTTGGCCAGTGCTGACCCTTCTGCCTAGGCCAGACCTGGCACTTGTGTTGCAGCCAGGGTTGGCACTTCGGCCTCGGCCAGTGCTGGCCCTTCTGCTTTGGCCAGACGTGGCACTTCTGTTCCACCCAGGGCTGGTACTTCGGCCTCGGCCAGGGCTGACATGTCTGCCAGGGCCAGGCCTGGCCCTTCTGCCTCAGCCAGTGCTGGCCCTTTTGCCTTGGCCAGACCTGGCACTTCTGCTGCAGACAGGGCTGGCACTTTGGCCTTGTCCAGTACTGACATGTCTGCCAGGGCCAGGCCTGGCCCTTCTGCCTGGGCCAGTGCTGACCCTTCTGCCTTGGCCAGTGCTGACCCTTCTGCCTTGGCCAGAACTGGCACTTCTGCTCCGACGAGCGCTGACATGTCTGCCAGGGCCAGGCCTGGCCCTTCTGCCTGGGCCAGTGCTGACCCTTCTGCCTTGGCCAGACCTGGCACTTCTGTTGCAGCCAGGGTTGGCACTTCGGCCTCGGCCAGTGCTGGCCCCTCTGCCTTGGCCAGACCTGGCACTTCTGCTGCAGCCAGGGCTTGCACTTTGGCCTCAGCCCGTGCTGACATGTCTGACTGGGCCAAGCCTGGCCCTTCTGCCTGGGCCAGTGCTGGCCCTTCTGCCTTGGCCAGACCTGGCACTTCTGTTGCAGCCAGGGTTGGCACTTCGGCCTCGGCCAGTGCTGGCCCCTCTGCCTTGGCCAGACCTGGCACGTCTGCTGCAGCCAGGGCTTGCACATTGGCCTCAGCCAGTGCTGACATGTCTGACAGGGCCAGGCCTGGCCCTACTGCCTTGGCCAGTGCTGGCCCTTCTGCTTTGGCCAGACCTGGCACTTCTGTTCCACCCAGGGCTGGTACTTCGGCCTTGGCCAGGGCTGACATGTCTGCCAGGGCCAGTGATGGCCCTTCTGTCTTGGCCAGTGCTGACCCTTCTGCCTTGGCCAGACCTGGCACTTCTGCTTCAGCTAGGGCTGACATGTGTGCCAGGGCCAGGCCTGGCCCTTCTGCCTTGGCTAGTGCTGGCCCTTCTGCCTTGGCCACTCCTGGCTCTTCTGCTGCAGCCAGGGCTGGCACTTTGGCCTTGGCCAGTGCTGACATGTCTGCCAGGGCCAGGCCTGGCCCTTCTGCCTCAGCCAGTGCTGGCCCTTCTGCCTTGGCCAGAACTGGCACTTCTGCTCTGACGCGTGCTGACATGTCTGCCTGGGCCAGTGCTGGCCCTTCTGCCTTGGCCAGACCTGGCACTTGTGTTGCAGCCAGGGTTGGCACTTCGGCCTCGGCCAGTGCTGGCCCTTCTGCCTTGGCCAGACCTGGCACTTCTGTTGCAGCCAGGGTTGGCACTTCGGCCTCGGCCAGTGCTGGCCCTTCTGCTTTGGCCAGACCGGGCACTTCTGTTCCACCCAGGGCGGGTACTTCGGCCTCGGCCAGGGCTGACATGTCTGCCAGGGCCAGGCCTGGCCCTTCTGCCTCAGCCATTGCTGGCCCTTCAGCTTTGGCCAGTCTTGGCACTTCTGCTTCAGCCAGGGCTGACATGTCTGCCAGGGCCAGGCCTGGCCCTTCTGCCTCAGGCAGTGCTGGCCCCTCTATCTTGGCCAGACCTGGCAATTCTCCAGCAGCCAGTGCTGGCCCTTGTGCCTCTGCCAGTGCTGACCCTTCTGCCTTGGCAGACCTGGCACTTCTGCTCCAGCCAGGGCTAACATGTCTGCCAGGGCCAGGCCTGGCCCTTCTGCCTCAGCCAGTACTGGCACTTCTCCTGCCGCCAGGGCTGGCACTTCGGCCTTGCCCACGACTGACATGTCTACCAGGGCCAGGCCTGGCCCTTCTGCCTCAGCCAGTGTTGGCCCTTCTGCCTTGGCCAGACCTGGACCTTGTGCTGCAGGCAGGGCTAACCCTCTGTCTCAGCCAGTGCCGGCCCTTCTGCCTCAGCCAGTGCTGACCCTTCTGCTTTGGCCAGTGCTGGCCCTTCTGCCTTGGCCAGACCTGGCACTTGTGTTGCAGGCAGGGTTGGCACTTCGGCCTCGGCCAGTGCTGGCCCTTCTGCTTTGGCCAGACCTGGCACTTCTGTTCCACCCAGGGCTGGTACTTCGGCCTCGGCCAGGGCTGACATGTCTGCCAGGGCCAGTGATGGCCCTTCTGTCTTGGCCAGTGCTGACCCTTCTGCCTTGGCCAGACCTGGCACTTCTGCTTCAGCTAGGGCTGACATGTCTGCCAGGGCCAGGCCTGGCCCTTCTGCCTTGGCTAGTGCTGGCCCTTCTGCCTTGGCCACTCCTGGCTCTTCTGCTGCAGCCAGGGCTGGCACTTTGGCCTTGGCCAGTGCTGACATGTCTGCCAGGACCAGGCCTGGCCATTCTGCCTCAGCCAGTGCTGGCCGTTCGGCCTTGGCCAGTCCTGGCACTTCTGTTGCAGCCAGGGCTGGCACTTTGGCCTTGTCCAGTACTGACATGTCTGCCAGGGCCAGGCCTGGCCCTTCTGCCTCAGCCAGTGCTGGCCCTTCAGCTTTGGCCAGTCTTGGCACTTCTCGTGCAGCCAGGGCTGACATGTCTGCCAGGGCCAGGCCTGGCCCTTCTGCCTGGGCCAGTGCTGGCCCTTCTGCCTTGGCCAGAACTGGCACTTCTCCTCCGACGCGTGCTGACATGTCTGCCTGGGCCAGTGCTGGCCCTTCTACCTTGGCCAGACCTGGCACTTGTGTTGCAGCCAGGGTTGGCACTTCGGCCTCGGCCAGTGCTGGCCCTTCTGCTTTGGCCAGACCTGGCACTTCTGTTCCACCCAGGGCTGGTACTTCGGCCTCGGCCAGGGCTGACATGTCTGCCAGGGCCAGGCCTGGCCCTTCTGCCTCAGCCAGTACTGGCACTTCTCCTGCAGCCAGGGCTGGCACTTCGGCCTTGCCCACGACTGACATGTCTACCAGGGCCAGGCCTGGCCCTTCTGCCTCAGCCAGTGTTGGCCCTTCTGCCTTGGCCAGACCTGGCCCTTGTGCTGAAGGCAGGGCTATCCCTTCTGTCTCAGCCAGTGCCGGCCATTCTGCCTCAGCCAGTGCTGACCCTTCTGCTTTGGCCAGTGCTGGCCCTTCTGCCTTGGCCAGAACTGGCACTTGTGTTGCAGCCAGGGTTGGCACTTCGGCCTCGGCCAGTGCTGGCCCTTCTGCTTTGGCCAGACCTGGCACTTCTGTTCCACCCAGGGCTGGCCCTTCTGCCTGGGCCAGTGCTGACCCTTCTGCCTTGGCCAGTGCTGACCCTTCTGCCTTGGCCAGAACTGGCACTTCTGCTCCGACGAGCGCTGACATGTCTGCCAGGGCCAGGCCTGGCCCTTCTGCCTGGGCCAGTGCTGGCCCTTCTGCCTTGGCCAGACCTGGCACTTCTGTTGCAGCCAGGGTTGGCACTTCGGCCTCGGCCAGTGCTGGCCCCTCTGCCTTGGCCAGACCTGGCACGTCTGCTGCAGCCAGGGCTTGCACTTTGGCCTCAGCCAGTGCTGACATGTCTGACAGGGCCAGGCCTGTACCTACTGCCTTGGCCAGTGCTGGCCCTTCTGCTTTGGCCAGACCTGGCACGTCTGTTCCACCCAGGGCGGGTACTTCGGCCTCGGCCAGGGCGGACATGTCTGCCAGGGCCAGTGATGGCCCTTCTGTCTTGGCCAGTGCTGACCCTTCTGCCTTGGCCAGACCTGGCACTTCTGCTTCAGCTAGGGCTGACATGTCTGCCAGGGCCAGGCCTGGCCCTTCTGCCTTGGCTAGTGCTGGCCCTTCTGCCTTGGCTAGTGCTGGCCCTTCTGCCTTGGCCACTCCTGGCTCTTCTGCTGCAGCCAGGGCTGGCGCTTTGGCCTTGGCCAGTGCTGACATGTCTGCCAGGAGCAGGCCTGGCCCTTCTGCCTCAGCCAGTGCTGACCCTTCTGCTTTGGCCAGTGCTGGCCCTTCTGCCTTGGCCAGACCTGGCACTTGTGTTGCAGGCAGGGTTGGCACTTCGGCCTCGGCCAGTGCTGGCCCTTCTGCTTTGGCCAGACCTGGCACTTCTGTTCCACCCAGGGCTGGTACTTCGGCCTCGGCCAGGGCTGACATGTCTGCCAGGGCCAGTGATGGCCCTTCTGTCTTGGCCAGTGCTGACCCTTCTGCCTTGGCCAGACCTGGCACTTCTGCTTCAGCTAGGGCTGACATGTCTGCCAGGGCCAGGCCTGGCCCTTCTGCCTTGGCTAGTGCTGGCCCTTCTGCCTTGGCCACTCCTGGCTCTTCTGCTGCAGCCAGGGCTGGCACTTTGGCCTTGGCCAGTGCTGACATGTCTGCCAGGACCAGGCCTGGCCCTTCTGCCTCAGCCAGTGCTGGCCGTTCGGCCTTGGCCAGTCCTGGCACTTCTGTTGCAGCCAGGGCTGGCACTTTGGCCTTGTCCAGTACTGACATGTCTGCCAGGGCCAGGCCTGGCCCTTCTGCCTCAGCCAGTGCTGGCCCTTCAGCTTTGGCCAGTCTTGGCACTTCTCGTGCAGCCAGGGCTGACATGTCTGCCAGGGCCAGGCCTGGCCCTTCTGCCTGGGCCAGTGCTGGCCCTTCTGCCTTGGCCAGAACTGGCACTTCTCCTCCGACGCGTGCTGACATGTCTGCCTGGGCCAGTGCTGGCCCTTCTACCTTGGCCAGACCTGGCACTTGTGTTGCAGCCAGGGTTGGCACTTCGGCCTCGGCCAGTGCTGGCCCTTCTGCTTTGGCCAGACCTGGCACTTCTGTTCCACCCAGGGCTGGTACTTCGGCCTCGGCCAGGGCTGACATGTCTGCCAGGGCCAGGCCTGGCCCTTCTGCCTCAGCCAGTGCTGGCCCTTTTGCCTTGGCCAGACCTGGCACTTCTGCTCCAGCCAGGGCTAACATGTCTGCCAGGGCCAGGCCTGGCCCTTCTGCCTCAGCCAGTACTGGCACTTCTCCTGCAGCCAGGGCTGGCACTTCGGCCTTGCCCACGACTGACATGTCTACCAGGGCCAGGCCTGGCCCTTCTGCCTCAGCCAGTGTTGGCCCTTCTGCCTTGGCCAGACCTGGCCCTTGTGCTGAAGGCAGGGCTATCCCTTCTGTCTCAGCCAGTGCCGGCCATTCTGCCTCAGCCAGTGCTGACCCTTCTGCTTTGGCCAGTGCTGGCCCTTCTGCCTTGGCCAGAACTGGCACTTGTGTTGCAGCCAGGGTTGGCACTTCGGCCTCGGCCAGTGCTGGCCCTTCTGCTTTGGCCAGACCTGGCACTTCTGTTCCACCCAGGGCTGGCCCTTCTGCCTGGGCCAGTGCTGACCCTTCTGCCTTGGCCAGTGCTGACCCTTCTGCCTTGGCCAGAACTGGCACTTCTGCTCCGACGAGCGCTGACATGTCTGCCAGGGCCAGGCCTGGCCCTTCTGCCTGGGCCAGTGCTGGCCCTTCTGCCTTGGCCAGACCTGGCACTTCTGTTGCAGCCAGGGTTGGCACTTCGGCCTCGGCCAGTGCTGGCCCCTCTGCCTTGGCCAGACCTGGCACGTCTGCTGCAGCCAGGGCTTGCACTTTGGCCTCAGCCAGTGCTGACATGTCTGACAGGGCCAGGCCTGTACCTACTGCCTTGGCCAGTGCTGGCCCTTCTGCTTTGGCCAGACCTGGCACGTCTGTTCCACCCAGGGCGGGTACTTCGGCCTCGGCCAGGGCGGACATGTCTGCCAGGGCCAGTGATGGCCCTTCTGTCTTGGCCAGTGCTGACCCTTCTGCCTTGGCCAGACCTGGCACTTCTGCTTCAGCTAGGGCTGACATGTCTGCCAGGGCCAGGCCTGGCCCTTCTGCCTTGGCTAGTGCTGGCCCTTCTGCCTTGGCTAGTGCTGGCCCTTCTGCCTTGGCCACTCCTGGCTCTTCTGCTGCAGCCAGGGCTGGCGCTTTGGCCTTGGCCAGTGCTGACATGTCTGCCAGGAGCAGGCCTGGCCCTTCTGCCTCAGCCAGTGCTGGCCGTTCGGCCATTGGCTCTTCTGCTGCAGCCAGGGCTGGCGCTTTGGCCTTGGCCAGTGCTGACATGTCTGCCAGGACCAGGCCTGGCCCTTCTGCCTCAGCCAGTGCTGGCCGTTCGGCCTTGGCCAGTCCTGGCACTTCTGCTGCAGCCAGGGCTGGCACTTTGGCCTTGTCCAGTACTGACATGTCTGCCAGGGCCAGGCCTGGCCCTTCTGCCTCAGCCAGTGCTGGCCCTTCAGCTTTGGCCAGTCTTGGCACTTCTCGTGCAGCCAGGGCTGACATGTCTGCCAGGGCCAGGCCTGGCCCTTCTGCCTGGGCCAGTGCTGGCCCTTCTGCCTTGGCCAGAACTGGCACTTCTCCTCCGACGCGTGCTGACATGTCTGCCTGGGCCAGTGCTGGCCCTTCTGCCTTGGCCAGACCTGGCACTTGTGTTGCAGCCAGGGTTGGCACTTCAGCCTCGGCCAGTGCTGGCCCTTATGCCTTGGCCAGACCTGGCACTTCTGTTGCAGCCAGGGTTGGCACTTCGTCCTCGGTCAGTGCTGGCCCTTCTGCTTTGGCCAGACCGGGCACTTCTGTTCCACACAGGGCTGGTACTTTGGCCTCGGCCAGGGCTGACATGTCTGCCAGGGCCAGTGATGGCCCTTCTGTCTTGGCCAGTGCTGACCCTTCTGCCTTGGCCAGACCTGGCACTTCTGCTTCAGCTAGGGCTGACATGTCTGCCAGGGCCAGGCCTGGCCCTTCTGCCTTGGCTAGTGCTGGCCCTTCTGCCTTGGCCACTCCTGGGTCTTCTGCTGCAGCCAGGGCTGGCACTTTGGCCTTGGCCAGTGCTGACATGTCTGCCAGGACCAGGCCTGGCCCTTCTGCCTCAGCCAGTGCTGGCCGTTCGGCCTTGGCCAGTCCTGGCACTTCTGCTGCATCCAGGGCTGGCACTTTGGCCTTGTCCAGTACTGACATGTCTGCCAGGGCCAGGCCTGGCCCTTCTGCCTCAGCCAGTGCTGGCCCTTCAGCTTTGGCCAGTCTTGGCACTTCTCGTGCAGCCAGGGCTGACATGTCTGCAAGGGCCAGGCCTGGTCCTTCTGCCTTGGCCAGAACTGGCACTTCTGTTGCAGCCAGGGTTGGCACTTTGGCCTCGGCCAGTGCTGGCCCTTCTGCTTTGGCCAGACCGGGCACTTCTGTTCCACCAAGGGCTGGTACTTCGGCCTCAGCCAGGGCTGACATGTCTGCCAGGGCCAGGTCTGGCCCTTCTGCCTCAGCCAGTGCTGGCCCTTCGGCCTTGGCCAGTCCTGGCACTTCTGCTGCAGCCAGGGTTGGCACTTTGGCCTTATCCAGTGCTGACATGTCTGCCAGGGCCAGGCCTGGCCCTTCTGCCTCAGCCAGTGCTGGCCCTTCAGCCTTGCCCAGTCCTGGCACTCCTCATGCAGCCAGGGCTGACATGTCTGCCAGGGCCAGGCCTGGCCCTTCTGCCTGGGCCAGTTCTGGCCCTTCTGCCTTGGCCAGACCTGGCACTTCTGTTGCAGCCAGGGTTGGCACTTCGGCCTCGGTCAGTGCTGGCCCCTCTGCCTTGGCCAGACCTGGCACGTCTGATGCAGCCAGGGCTTGCACTTTGGCCTCAGCCAGTGCTGACATGTCTGACAGGGCCAGGCCTGGCCCTACTGCCTTGGCCAGTGCTGGCCCTTCTGCTTTGGCCAGACCTGGCACTTCTGTTCCACCCAGGGCTGGTACTTCGGCCTCGGCCAGGGCTGACATATCTGCCAGGGCCAGTGATGGCCCTTCTGTCTTGGCCAGTGCTGACCCTTCTGCCTTGGCAAGACCTGGCACTTCTGCTTCTGCTAGGGCTGACATGTGTGCCAGGGCCAGGCCTGGCCCTTCTGCCTTGGCTAGTGCTGGCCCTTCTGCCTTGGCCACTCCTGGCTCTTCTGCTGCAGCCAGGGCTGGCACTTTGGACTTGTCCAGTGCTGACATGTCTGCCAGGGCCAGGCCTGGCCCTTCTGCCTCAGCCAGTGCTGGCCCTTCAGCTTTGGCCAGTCTTGGCACTACTCATGCAGCCAGGGCTGACATGTCTGCCAGGTCCAAGCCTGGCCCTTCTGCCTGGGCCAGTGCTGGCCCTTCTACCTTGGCCAGAACTGGCACTTCTGCTCCGACGCGTGCTGACATGTCTGCCTGGGCCAGTGCTGGCCCTTCTGCCTTGGCCAGAACTGGCACTTCTGCTCCGACGCGTGCTGACATGTCTGCCTGGGCCAGTGCTGGCCCTTCTACCTTGGCCAGACCTGGCTCTTCTGTTCCAGCCAGGGTGACGTGTCTGCCAGGCCAGTGCTGGCCCTTCTGCCTTGGCCAGACCTGGCACTTCTGTTGCAGCCAGGCCTGGCCCTTCTGCCTGGGCCAGTGCTGGCCCTTCTGCCTTGGCCAGAACTGGCACTTCTGCTCCGACGCGGGCTGACATGTCTGCCTGGGCCAGTGCTGGCCCTTCTACCTTGGCCAGACCTGGCACTTGTGTTGCAGCCAGGGTTGGCACTTCGGCCTCGGCCAGTGCTGGCCCTTCTGCTTTGGCCAGACCTGGCACTTCTGTTCCACCCAGGGCTGGTACTTCGGCCTCGGCCAGGGCTGACATGTCTGCCAGGGCCAGGCCTGGCCCTTCTGCCTCAGCCAGTGCTGGCCCTTTTGCCTTGGCCAGACCTGGCACTTCTGCTCCAGCCAGGGCTAACATGTCTGCCAGGGCCAGGCCTGGCCCTTCTGCCTCAGCCAGTACTGGCACTTCTCCTGCAGCCAGGGCTGGCACTTCGGCCTTGCCCACGACTGACATGTCTACCAGGGCCAGGCCTGGCCCTTCTGCCTCAGCCAGTGTTGGCCCTTCTGCCTTGGCCAGACCTGGCCCTTGTGCTGCAGCCAGGGCTAACCCTTCTGTCTCAGCCAGTGCCGGCCCTTCTGCCTCAGCCAGTGCTGACGCTTCTGCTTTGGCCAGTGCTGGCCCTTCTGCCTTGGCCAGACCTGGCACTTGTGTTGCAGGCAGGGTTGGCACTTCGGCCTCGGCCAGTGCTGGCCCTTCTGCTTTGGCCAGACCTGGCACTTCTGTTCCACCCAGGGCTGGTACTTCGGCCTCGGCCAGGGCTGACATGTCTGCCAGGGCCAGTGATGGCCCTTCTGTCTTGGCCAGTGCTGACCCTTCTGCCTTGGCCCGACCTGGCACTTCTGCTTCAGCTAGGGCTGACATGTCTGCCAGGGCCAGGCCTGGCCCTTCTGCCTGGGCCAGTGCTGACCCTTCTGCCTTGGCCAGAACTGGCACTTCTGCTCCGACGCGTGCTGACATGTCTGCCTGGGCCAGTGCTGGCCCTTCTGCCTTGGCCAGACCTCGCACTTGTGTTGCAGCCAGGGTTGGCACTTCAGCCTCAGCCAGTGCTGGCCCTTCTGCTTTGGCCAGACCTGGCACTTCTGTTCCACCCAGGGCTGGTACTTCGGCCTCGGCCAGGGCTGACATGTCTGCCAGGGCCAGGCCTGGCCCTTCTGCCTCAGCCAGTGCTGGCCCTTTTACCTTGGCCAGACCTGGCACTTCTGCTGCAGACAGGGCTGACCCTTCTGTCTCAGCCAGTGCCGGCCCTTCTGCCTCGGCCCGACCTGGCACTTCTGCTGCAGACAGGGCTGACCCTTCTGTCTCAGCCAGTGCCGGCCCTTCTGCCTCGACCAGTGCTGACCTTTCTGCTTTGGCCATTGCTGACCCTTCTGCCTTGGCCAGAACTGACACTTCTGCTCCAGCCAGGGCTGACATGTCTGCCAGGGCCAGGCCTGGCCCTTCTGCCTCAGGCAGTGCTGGCCCTTCTGCCTTGGCCAGACCTGGCATTTCTGGTGGAGCCAGGGCTGGCACTTTGGCCTCATCCAGTGCTGGCCCTTCTGCCTTGGCCAGACCTGGCATTTCTGCTGCAGCCAGGACTGGCACTTTGGCCTCATCCAGTGCTGGCCCTTCGGCCTTGGCCAGTCCTGGCACTTCTGCTGCAGCCAGGGCTGGCACTTTGGCCTTGTACAGTGCTGACATGTCTCCCAGGGCCAGGCCTGGCCCTTCTGCCTCAGCCAGTGCTGGCCCTTCAGCCTTGGCCAGTCCTGGCACTTCTCATGCAGTTAGGGCTGACATGTCTGCCTGGGCCAGTGCTGACCCTTCTGCCTTGGCCAGTGCTGACCCTTCTGCCTTGGCCAGACCTGGCACTTGTGTTGCAGCCAGGGTTGGCACTTCGGCCTTGACCAGTGCTGGCCCTTCTGCTTTGGCCAGACGTGGCACTTCTGTTCCACCCAGGGCTGGTACTTCGGCCTCGGCCAGGGCTGACATGTCTGCCAGGGCCAGGCCTGGCCCTTCTGCCTCAGCCAGTGCTGGCCCTTTTGCCTTGTCCAGACCTGGCACTTCTGCTGCACACAGGGCTGGCACTTTGGCCTTGTCCAGTACTGACATGTCTGCCAGGGCCAGGCCTGGCCCTTCTGCCTGGGCCAGTGCTGACCCTTCTGCCTTGGCCAGTGCTGACCCTTCTGCCTTGGCCAGAACTGGCACTTCTGCTCCGACGAGGGCTGACATGTCTGCCAGGGCCAGGCCTGGCCCTTCTGCCTGGGCCAGTGCTGGCCCCTCTGCCTTGGCCAGAACTGGCACTTCTGCTCCGACGCATGCTGACATGTCTGCCTGGGCCAGTGCTGGCCTTTCTGCCTTGGCCAGACCTGGCACTTGTGTTGCAGCCAGGGTTGGCACTTCGGCCTCGGCCAGTGCTGGCCCTTCAGCCTTGGCCAGTCCTGGCACTTCTCATGCAGCCCGGGCTGACATGTCTGCCAGGGCCAGGCCTGGCCCTTCTGCCTGGGCCAGTGCTGACCCTTCTGCCTTGGCCAGTGCTGACCCTTCTGCCTTGGCCAGAACTGGCACTTCTGCTCCGACGAGCGCTGACATGTCTGCCAGGGCCAGGCCTGGCCCTTCTGCCTGGGCCAGTGCTGGCCCTTCTGCGTTGGAGAGACCTGGCACTTCTGTTGCAGCCAGGGTTGGCACTTCGGCCTCGGCCAGTGCTGGCCCCTCTGCCTTGGCCAGACCTGGCACGTCTGCTGCAGCCAGGGCTTGCACTTTGGCCTCAGCCAGTGCTGACATGTCTGACAGGGCCAGGCCTGTACCTACTGCCTTGGCCAGTGCTGGCCCTTCTGCTTTGGCCAGACCTGGCACGTCTGTTCCACCCAGGGCTGGTACTTCGGCCTCGGCCAGGGCGGACATGTCTGCCAGGGCCAGTGATGGCCCTTCTGTCTTGGCCAGTGCTGACCCTTCTGCCTTGGCCAGACCTGGCACTTCTGCTTCAGCTAGGGCTGACATGTGTGCCAGGGCCAGGATTGGCCCTTCTGCCTTGGCTAGTGCTGGCCCTTCTGCCTTGGCCACTCCTGGCTCTTCTGCTGCAGCCAGGGCTGGCACTTTGGCCTTGGCCAGTGCTGACATGTCTGCCAGGACCAGGCCTGGCCCTTCTGCCTCAGCCAGTGCTGGCCGTTCGGCCTTGGCCAGTCCTGGCACTTCTGCTGCAGCCAGGGCTGACATGTCTGCCAGGGCCAGGCCTGGCCCTTCTGCCTGGGCCAGTGCTGGCCCTTCTGCCTTGGCCAGAACTGGCACTTCTGCTCCGACGCGTGCTGACATGTCTGCCTGGGCCAGTGCTGGCCCTTCTGCCTTGGCCAGACCTGGCACTTGTGTTGCAGCCAGGGTTGGCACTTCGGCCTCGGCCAGTGCTGGCCCTTCTGCCTTGGCCCGACCTGGCACTTCTGTTGCAGCCAGGGTTGGCACTTCGGCCTCGGCCAGTGCTGGCCCTTCTGCTTTGGCCAGACCGGGCACTTCTGTTCCACCCAGGGCGGGTACTTCGGCCTCGGCCATGGCTGACATGTCTGCCAGGGCCAGGCCTGGCCCTTCTGCCTCAGCCAGTGCTGGCCCTTCAGCTTTGGCCAGTCTTGGCACTTCTGCTTCAGCCAGGGCTGACATGTCTGCCAGGGCCAGGCCTGGCCCTTCTGCCTCAGGCAGTGCTGGCCCCTCTATCTTGGCCAGACCTGGCAATTCTCCAGCAGCCAGTGCTGGCACTTGTGCCTCTGCCAGTGCTGACCCTTCTGCCTTGGCCAGACCTGGCACTTCTGCTCCAGCCAGGGCTAACATGTCTGCCAGGGCCAGGCCTGGCCCTTCTGCCTCAGCCAGTACTGGCACTTCTCCTGCAGCCAGGGCTGGCACTTCGGCCTTGCCCACGACTGACATGTCTACCAGGGCCAGGCCTGGCCCTTCTGCCTCAGCCAGTGTTGGCCCTTCTGCCTTGGCCAGACCTGGCCCTTGTGCTGCAGGCAGGGCTAACCCTCTGTCTCAGCCAGTGCCGGCCCTTCTGCCTCAGCCAGTGCTGACCCTTCTGCTTTGGCCAGTGCTGGCCCTTCTGCCTTGGCCAGACCTGGCACTTGTGTTGCAGGCAGGGTTGGCACTTCGGCCTCGGCCAGTGCTGGCCCTTCTGCTTTGGCCAGACCTGGCACTTCTGTTCCACCCAGGGCTGGTACTTCGGCCTCGGCCAGGGCTGACATGTCTGCCAGGGCCAGTGATGGCCCTTCTGTCTTGGCCAGTGCTGACCCTTCTGCCTTGGCCAGACCTGGCACTTCTGCTTCAGCTAGGGCTGACATGTCTGCCAGGGCCAGGCCTGGCCCTTCTGCATTGGCTAGTGCTGGCCCTTCTGCCTTGGCCACTCCTGGCTCTTCTGCTGCAGCCAGGGCTGGCACTTTGGCCTTGTCCAGTACTGACATGTCTGCCAGGACCAGGCCTGGCCATTCTGCCTCAGCCAGTGCTGGCCGTTCGGCCTTGGCCAGTCCTGGCACTTCTGTTGCAGCCAGGGCTGGCACTTTGGCCTTGTCCAGTACTGACATGTCTGCCAGGGCCAGGCCTGGCCCTTCTGCCTCAGCCAGTGCTGGCCCTTCAGCTTTGGCCAGTCTTGGCACTTCTCGTGCAGCCAGGGCTGACATGTCTGCCAGGGCCAGGCCTGGCCCTTCTGCCTGGGCCAGTGCTGGCCCTTTTGCCTTGGCCAGAACTGGCACTTCTGCTCCGACGCGGGCTGACATGTCTGCCTGGGCCAGTGCTGGCCCTTCTACCTTGGCCAGACCTGGCACTTGTGTTGCAGCCAGGGTTGGCACTTCGGCCTCGGCCAGTGCTGGCCCTTCTGCTTTGGCCAGACCTGGCACTTCTGTTCCACCCAGGGCTGGTACTTCGGCCTCGGCCAGGGCTGACATGTCTGCCAGGGCCAGGCCTGGCCCTTCTGCCTCAGCCAGTGCTGGCCCTTTTGCCTTGGCCAGACCTGGCACTTCTGCTCCAGCCAGGGCTAACATGTCTGCCAGGGCCAGGCCTGGCCCTTCTGCCTCAGCCAGTACTGGCACTTCTCCTGCAGCCAGGGCTGGCACTTCGGCCTTGCCCACGACTGACATGTCTACCAGGGCCAGGCCTGGCCCTTCTGCCTCAGCCAGTGTTGGCCCTTCTGCCTTGGCCAGACCTGGCCCTTGTGCTGCAGGCAGGGCTAACCCTTCTGTCTCAGCCAGTGCCGGCCCTTCTGCCTCAGCCAGTGCTGACCCTTCTGCTTTGGCCAGTGCTGGCCCTTCTGCCTTGGCCAGACCTGGCACTTGTGTTGCAGCCAGGGTTGGCACTTCGGCCTCGGTCAGTGCTGGCCCTTCTGCTTTGGCCAGACCTGGCACTTCTGTTCCACCCAGAGCTGGCCCTTCTGCCTGGGCCAGTGCTGACCCTTCTGCCTTGGCCAGTGCTGACCCTTCTGCCTTGGCCAGAACTGGCACTTCTGCTCCGACGAGCGCTGACATGTCTGCCAGGGCCAGGCCTGGCCCTTCTGCCTGGGCCAGTGCTGGCCCTTCTGCCTTGGCCAGACCTGGCACTTCTGTTGCAGCCAGGGTTGGCATTTCGGCCTCGGCCAGTGCTGGCCCCTCTGCCTTGGCCAGACCTGGCACGTCTGCTGCAGCCAGGGCTTGCACTTTGGCCTCAGCCAGTGCTGACATGTCTGACAGGGCCAGGCCTGTACCTACTGCCTTGGCCAGTGCTGGCCCTTCTGCCTTGGCCAGACCTGGCACTTGTGTTGCAGCCAGGGTTGGCACTTCAGCCTCGGCCAGTGCTGGCCCTTATGCCTTGGCCAGACCTGGCACTTCTGTTGCAGCCAGGGTTGGCACTTCGTCCTCGGCCAGTGCTGGCCCTTCTGCTTTGGCCAGACCGGGCACTTCTGTTCCACACAGGGCTGGTACTTTGGCCTCGGCCAGGGCTGACATGTCTGCCAGGGCCAGTGATGGCCCTTCTGTCTTGGCCAGTGCTGACCCTTCTGCCTTGGCCAGACCTGGCACTTCTGCTTCAGCCAGGGCTGACATGTCTGCCAGGGCCAGGCCTGGCCCTTCTGCCTCAGGCAGTGCTGGCCCCTCTATCTTGGCCAGACCTGGCAATTCTGCACCAGCCAGGGCTGGCCCTTGTGCCTCTGCCAGTGCTGACCCTTCTGCCTTGGCCAGACCTGGCACTTCTGCTCCAGCCAGGGTTAACATGTCTGCCAGGGCCAGGCCTGGCCCTTCTGCCTCAGCCAGTACTGGCACTTCTCTTGCAGCCAGGGCTGGCACTTCGGCCTTGCCCACGACTGACATGTCTACCAGGGCCAGGCCTGGCCCTTCTGCCTCAGCCAGTGTTGGCCCTTCTGCCTTGGCCAGACCTGGCCCTTGTGCTGCAGGCAGGGCTAACCCTTCTTTCTCAGCCAGTGCCGGCCCTTCTGCCTCAGCCAGTGCTGACCCTTCTGCTTTGGCCAGTGCTGGCCCTTCTGCCTTGGCCAGACCTAGCACTTGTGTTGCAGCCAGGGTTGGCACTTCGGCCTCGGCCAGTGCTGGCCCTTCTGCTTTGGCCAGACCTGGCACTTCTGTTCCACCCAGGGCTGGTACTTCGGCCTCGGCCAGGGCTGACATGTCTGCCAGGGCCAGTGATGGCCCTTCTGTCTTGGCCAGTGCTGACCCTTCTGCCTTGGCCAGACCTGGCACTTCTGCTTCAGCTAGGGCTGACATGTCTGCCAGGGCCAGGCCTGGCCCTTCTGCCTTGGCTAGTGCTGGCCCTTCTGCCTTGGCCACTCCTGGGTCTTCTGCTGCAGCCAGGGCTGGCACTTTGGCCTTGGCCAGTGCTGACATGTCTGCCAGGACCAGGCCTGGCCCTTCTGCCTCAGCCACTGCTGGCCGTTCGGCCTTGGCCAGTCCTGGCACTTCTGCTGCATCCAGGGCTGGCACTTTGGCCTTGTCCAGTACTGACATGTCTGCCAGGGCCAGGCCTGGCCCTTCTGCCTCAGCCAGTGCTGGCCCTTCAGCTTTGGCCAGTCTTGGCGCTTCTCGTGCAGCCAGGGCTGACATGTCTGCCAGGGCCAGGCCTGGCCCTTCTGCCTCAGCCAGTGCTGGCCCTTTTGCCTTGTCCAGACCTGGCACTTCTGCTGCACACAGGGCTGGCACTTTGGCCTTGTCCAGTACTGACATGTCTGCCAGGGCCAGGCCTGGCCCTTCTGCCTGGGCCAGTGCTGACCCTTCTGCCTTGGCCAGTGCTGACCCTTCTGCCTTGGCCAGAACTGGCACTTCTGCTCCGACGAGGGCTGACATGTCTGCCAGGGCCAGGCCTGGCCCTTCTGCCTGGGCCAGTGCTGGCCCCTCTGCCTTGGCCAGAACTGGCACTTCTGCTCCGACGCATGCTGACATGTCTGCCTGGGCCAGTGCTGGCCTTTCTGCCTTGGCCAGACCTGGCACTTGTGTTGCAGCCAGGGTTGGCACTTCGGCCTCGGCCAGTGCTGGCCCTTCAGCCTTGGCCAGTCCTGGCACTTCTCATGCAGCCCGGGCTGACATGTCTGCCAGGGCCAGGCCTGGCCCTTCTGCCTGGGCCAGTGCTGACCCTTCTGCCTTGGCCAGTGCTGACCCTTCTGCCTTGGCCAGAACTGGCACTTCTGCTCCGACGAGCGCTGACATGTCTGCCAGGGCCAGGCCTGGCCCTTCTGCCTGGGCCAGTGCTGGCCCTTCTGCCTTGGCCAGACCTGGCACTTCTGTTGCAGCCAGGGTTGGCACTTCGGCCTCGGCCAGTGCTGGCCCCTCTGCCTTGGCCAGACCTGGCACGTCTGCTGCAGCCAGGGCTTGCACTTTGGCCTCAGCCAGTGCTGACATGTCTGACAGGGCCAGGCCTGTACCTACTGCCTTGGCCAGTGCTGGCCCTTCTGCTTTGGCCAGACCTGGCACGTCTGTTCCACCCAGGGCTGGTACTTCGGCCTCGGCCAGGGCGGACATGTCTGCCAGGGCCAGTGATGGCCCTTCTGTCTTGGCCAGTGCTGACCCTTCTGCCTTGGCCAGACCTGGCACTTCTGCTTCAGCTAGGGCTGACATGTGTGCCAGGGCCAGGACTGGCCCTTCTGCCTTGGCTAGTGCTGGCCCTTCTGCCTTGGCCACTCCTGGCTCTTCTGCTGCAGCCAGGGCTGGCACTTTGGCCTTGGCCAGTGCTGACATGTCTGCCAGGACCAGGCCTGGCCCTTCTGCCTCAGCCAGTGCTGGCCGTTCGGCCTTGGCCAGTCCTGGCACTTCTGCTGCAGCCAGGGCTGACATGTCTGCCAGGGCCAGGCCTGGCCCTTCTGCCTGGGCCAGTGCTGGCCCTTCTGCCTTGGCCAGAACTGGCACTTCTGCTCCGACGCGTGCTGACATGTCTGCCTGGGCCAGTGCTGGCCCTTCTGCCTTGGCCAGACCTGGCACTTGTGTTGCAGCCAGGGTTGGCACTTCGGCCTCGGCCAGTGCTGGCCCTTCTGCCTTGGCCATACCTGGCACTTCTGTTGCAGCCAGGGTTGGCACTTCGGCCTCGGCCAGTGCTGGCCCTTCTGCTTTGGCCAGACCGGGCACTTCTGTTCCACCCAGGGCGGGTACTTCGGCCTCGGCCATGGCTGACATGTCTGCCAGGGCCAGGCCTGGCCCTTCTGCCTCAGCCAGTGCTGGCCCTTCAGCTTTGGCCAGTCTTGGCACTTCTGCTTCAGCCAGGGCTGACATGTCTGCCAGGGCCAGGCTGGCCCTTCTGCCTCAGGCAGTGCTGGCCCCTCTATCTTGGCCAGACCTGGCAATTCTCCAGCAGCCAGTGCTGGCCCTTGTGCCTCTGCCAGTGCTGACCCTTCTGCCTTGGCCAGACCTGGCACTTCTGCTCCAGCCAGGGCTAACATGTCTGCCAGGGCCAGGCCTGGCCCTTCTGCCTCAGCCAGTACTGGCACTTCTCCTGCAGCCAGGGCTGGCACTTCGGCCTTGCCCACGACTGACATGTCTACCAGGGCCAGGCCTGGCCCTTCTGCCTCAGCCAGTGTTGGCCCTTCTGCCTTGGCCAGACCTGGCCCTTGTGCTGCAGGCAGGGCTAACCCTCTGTCTCAGCCAGTGCCGGCCCTTCTGCCTCAGCCAGTGCTGACCCTTCTGCTTTGGCCACTGCTGGCCCTTCTGCCTTGGCCAGACCTGGCACTTGTGTTGCAGGCAGGGTTGGCACTTCGGCCTCGGTCAGTGCTGGCCCTTCTGCTTTGGCCAGACCTGGCACTTCTGTTCCACCCAGGGCTGGTACTTCGGCCTCGGCCAGGGCTGACATGTCTGCCAGGGCCAGTGATGGCCCTTCTGTCTTGGCCAATGCTGACCCTTCTGCCTTGGCCAGACCTGGCACTTCTGCTTCAGCTAGGGCTGACATGTCTGCCAGGGCCAGGCCTGGCCCTTCTGCATTGGCTAGTGCTGGCCCTTCTGCCTTGGCCACTCCTGGCTCTTCTGCTGCAGCCAGGGCTGGCACTTTGGCCTTGTCCAGTACTGACATGTCTGCCAGGACCAGGCCTGGCCATTCTGCCTCAGCCAGTGCTGGCCGTTCGGCCTTGGCCAGTCCTGGCACTTCTGTTGCAGCCAGGGCTGGCACTTTGGCCTTGTCCAGTACTGACATGTCTGCCAGGGCCAGGCCTGGCCCTTCTGCCTCAGCCAGTGCTGGCCCTTCAGCTTTGGCCAGTCTTGGCACTTCTCGTGCAGCCAGGGCTGACATGTCTGCCAGGGCCAGGCCTGGCCCTTCTGCCTGGGCCAGTGCTGGCCCTTCTGCCTTGGCCAGAACTGGCACTTCTGCTCCGACGCGGGCTGACATGTCTGCCTGGGCCAGTGCTGGCCCTTCTACCTTGGCCAGACCTGGCACTTGTGTTGCAGCCAGGGTTGGCACTTCGGCCTCGGCCAGTGCTGGCCCTTCTGCTTTGGCCAGACCTGGCACTTCTGTTCCACCCAGGGCTGGTACTTCGGCCTCGGCCAGGGCTGACATGTCTGCCAGGGCCAGGCCTGGCCCTTCTGCCTCAGCCAGTGCTGGCCCTTTTGCCTTGGCCAGACCTGGCACTTCTGCTCCAGCCAGGGCTAACATGTCTGCCAGGGCCAGGCCTGGCCCTTCTGCCTCAGCCAGTACTGGCACTTCTCCTGCAGCCAGGGCTGGCACTTCGGCCTTGCCCACGACTGACATGTCTACCAGGGCCAGGCCTGGCCCTTCTGCCTCAGCCAGTGTTGGCCCTTCTGCCTTGGCCAGACCTGGCCCTTGTGCTGCAGCCAGGGCTAACCCTTCTGTCTCAGCCCGTGCCGGCCCTTCTGCCTCAGCCAGTGCTGAACCTTCTGCTTTGGCCAGTGCTGGCCCTTCTGCCTTGGCCAGAACTGGCACTTGTGTTGCAGCCAGGGTTGGCACTTCGGCCTCGGCCAGTGCTGGCCCTTCTGCTTTGGCCAGACCTGGCACTTCTGTTCCACCCAGAGCTGGCCCTTCTGCCTGGGCCAGTGCTGACCCTTCTGCCTTGGCCAGTGCTGACCCTTCTGCCTTGGCCAGTCCTGGCACTTCTGCTCCGACGAGCGCTGACATGTCTGCCAGGGCCAGGCCTGGCCCTTCTGCCTGGGCCAGTGCTGGCCCTTCTGCCTTGGCCAGACCTGGCACTTCTGTTGCAGCCAGGGTTGGCATTTCGGCCTCGGCCAGTGCTGGCCCCTCTGCCTTGGCCAGACCTGGCACGTCTGCTGCAGCCAGGGCTTGCACTTTGGCCTCAGCCAGTGCTGACATGTCTGACAGGGCCAGGCCTGTACCTACTGCCTTGGCCAGTGCTGGCCCTTCTGCCTTGGCCAGACCTGGCACTTGTGTTGCAGCCAGGGTTGGCACTTCAGCCTCGGCCAGTGCTGGCCCTTATGCCTTGGCCAGACCTGGCACTTCTGTTGCAGCCAGGGTTGGCACTTCGTCCTCGGCCAGTGCTGGCCCTTCTGCTTTGGCCAGACCGGGCACTTCTGTTCCACACAGGGCTGGTACTTTGGCCTCGGCCAGGGCTGACATGTCTGCCAGGGCCAGTGATGGCCCTTCTGTCTTGGCCAGTGCTGACCCTTCTGCCTTGGCCAGACCTGGCACTTCTGCTTCAGCCAGGGCTGACATGTCTGCCAGGGCCAGGCCTGGCCCTTCTGCCTCAGGCAGTGCTGGCCCCTCTATCTTGGCCAGACCTGGCAATTCTGCACCAGCCAGGGCTGGCCCTTGTGCCTCTGCCAGTGCTGACCCTTCTGCCTTGGCCAGACCTGGCACTTCTGTTGCAGCCAGGGTTGGCACTTTGGCCTCGGCCAGTGCTGGCCCTTCTGCTTTGGCCAGACCTGGCACTTCTGTTCCACCCAGGGCTGGTACTTCGGCCTCAGCCAGGGCTGACATGTCTGCCAGGGCCAGGCCTGGCCCTTCTGCCTTGGCCAGAACTGGCAATTCTGTTGCAGCCAGGGTTGGCACTTTGGCCTCGGCCAGTGCTGGCCCTTCTGCTTTGGCCAGACCTGGCACTTCTGTTTCACCCAGGGCTGGTACTTCGGCCTCAGCCAGGGCTGACATGTCTGCCAGGGCCAGGTCTGGCCCTTCTGCCTCAGCCAGTGCTGGCCCTTCGGCCTTGGCCAGTCCTGGCACTTCTGCTGCAGCCAGGGCTGGCACTTTGGCCTTATCCAGTGCTGACATGTCTGCCAGGGCCAGGCCTGGCCCTTCTGCCTCAGCCAGTGCTGGCCCTTCAGCCTTGCCCAGTCCTGGCACTTCTCATGCAGCCAGGGCTGACATCTCTGCCAGGGCCAGGCCTGGCCCTTCTGCCTGGGCCAGTTCTGGCCCTTCTGCCTTGGCCAGACCTGGCACTTCTGTTGCAGCCAGGGTTGGCACTTCGGCCTCGGTCAGTGCTGGCCCCTCTGCCTTGGCCAGACCTGGCACGTCTGCTGCAGCCAGGGCTTGCACTTTGGCCTCAGCCAGTGCTGACATGTCTGACAGGGCCAGGCCTGGCCCTACTGCCTTGGCCAGTGCTGGCCCTTCTGCTTTGGCCAGATCTGGCACTTCTGTTCCACCCAGGGCTGGTACTTCGGCCTCGGCCAGCGCTGACATATCTGCCAGTTCCAGTGATGGCCCTTCTGTCTTGGCCAGTGCTGACCCTTCTGCCTTGGCAAGACCTGGCACTTCTGCTTCTGCTAGGGCTGACATGTGTGCCAGGGCCAGGCCTGGCCCTTCTGCCTTGGCTAGTGCTGGCCCTTCTGCCTTGGCCACTCCTGGCTCTTCTGCTGCAGCCAGGGCTGGCACTTTCGCCTTGTCCAGTGCTGACATGTCTGCCAGGGCCAGGCCTGGCCCTTCTGCCTCAGCCAGTGCTGGCCCTTCAGCTTTGGCCAGTCTTGGCACTACTCATGCAGCCAGGGCTGACATGTCTGCCAGGTCCAAGCCTGGCCCTTCTGCCTGGGCCAGTGCTGGCCCTTCTGCCTTGGCCAGAACTGGCACTTCTGCTCCGACGCGTGCTGACATGTCTGCCTGGGCCAGTGCTGGCCCTTCTGCCTTGGCCAGAACTGGCACTTCTGCTCCGACGCGTGCTGACATGTCTGCCTGGGCCAGTGCTGGCCCTTCTGTCTTGGCCAGACCTGGCACTTGTGTTGCAGCCAGGGTTGGCACTTCAGCCTCAGCCAGTGCTGGCCCTTCTGCTTTGGCCAGACCTGGCACTTCTGTTCCACCCAGGGCTGGTACTTCGGCCTCGGCCAGGGCTGACATGTCTGCCAGGGCCAGGCCTGGCCCTTCTGCCTCAGCCAGTGCTGGCCCTTTTGCCTTGGCCAGACCTGGCACTTCTGCTGCAGACAGGGCTGACCCTTCTGTCTCAGCCAGTGCCGGCCCTTCTGCCTCGGCCCGACCTGGCACTTCTGCTGCAGACAGGGCTGACCCTTCTGTCTCAGCCAGTGCCGGCCCTTCTGCCTCGACCAGTGCTGACCTTTCTGCTTTGGCCATTGCTGACCCTTCTGCCTTGGCCAGAACTGACACTTCTGCTCCAGCCAGGGCTGACATGTCTGCCAGAGCCAGGCCTGGCCCTTCTGCCTGGGCCAGTGCTGACCCTTCTGCCTTGGCCAGTGCTGACCCTTCTGCCTTGGCCAGAACTGGCACTTCTGCTCCGACGAGCGCTGACATGTCTGCCAGGGCCAGGCCTGGCCCTTCTGCCTGGGCCAGTGCTGGCCCTTCTGCCTTGGCCAGACGTGGCACTTCTGTTGCAGCCAGGGTTGGCACTTCGGCCTCGGCCAGTGCTGGCCCCTCTGCCTTGGCCAGACCTGGCACGTCTGCTGCAGCCAGGGCTTGCACTTTGGCCTCAGCCAGTGCTGACATGTCTGACAGGGCCAGGCCTGTACCTACTGCCTTGGCCAGTGCTGGCCCTTCTGCTTTGGCCAGACCTGGCACGTCTGTTCCACCCAGGGCTGGTACTTCGGCCTCGGCCAGGGCGGACATGTCTGCCAGGGCCAGTGATGGCCCTTCTGTCTTGGCCAGTGCTGACCCTTCTGCCTTGGCCAGACCTGGCACTTCTGCTTCAGCTAGGGCTGACATGTGTGCCAGGGCCAGGACTGGCCCTTCTGCCTTGGCTAGTGCTGGCCCTTCTGCCTTGGCCACTCCTGGCTCTTCTGCTGCAGCCAGGGCTGGCACTTTGGCCTTGGCCAGTGCTGACATGTCTGCCAGGACCAGGCCTGGCCCTTCTGCCTCAGCCAGTGCTGGCCGTTCGGCCTTGGCCAGTCCTGGCACTTCTGCTGCAGCCAGGGCTGACATGTCTGCCAGGGCCAGCCTGGCCCTTCTGCCTGGGCCAGTGCTGGCCCTTCTGCCTTGGCCAGAACTGGCACTTCTGCTCCGACGCGTGCTGACATGTCTGCCTGGGCCAGTGCTGGCCCTTCTGCCTTGGCCAGACCTGGCA
Source organism: Bos indicus x Bos taurus (assembly GCF_003369695.1). Classification (NCBI taxonomy): domain Eukaryota; kingdom Metazoa; phylum Chordata; class Mammalia; order Artiodactyla; family Bovidae; genus Bos; species Bos indicus x Bos taurus. The sequence continues at coordinate 1,640 of NW_020867556.1, read as the reverse complement.
CTTGTGTTGCAGCCAGGGTTGGCACTTCGGCCTCGGCCAGTGCTGGCCCTTCTGCCTTGGCCAGACCTGGCACTTCTGTTGCAGCCAGGGTTGGCACTTCGGCCTCGGCCAGTGCTGGCCCTTCTGCTTTGGCCAGGACCGGGCACTTCTGTTCCACCCAGGGCGGGTACTTCGGCCTCGGCCATGGCTGACATGTCTGCCAGGGCCAGGCCTGGCCCTTCTGCCTCAGCCAGTGCTGGCCCTTCAGCTTTGGCCAGTCTTGGCACTTCTGCTTCAGCCAGGGCTGACATGTCTGCCAGGGCCAGGCCTGGCCCTTCTGCCTCAGGCAGTGCTGGCCCCTCTATCTTGGCCAGACCTGGCAATTCTCCAGCAGCCAGTGCTGGCCCTTGTGCCTCTGCCAGTGCTGACCCTTCTGCCTTGGCCAGACCTGGCACTTCTGCTCCAGCCAGGGCTAACATGTCTGCCAGGGCCAGGCCTGGCCCTTCTGCCTCAGCCAGTACTGGCACTTCTCCTGCAGCCAGGGCTGGCACTTCGGCCTTGCCCACGACTGACATGTCTAACCAGGGCCAGGCCTGGCCCTTCTGCCTCAGCCAGTGTTGGCCCTTCTGCCTTGGCCAGACCTGGCCCTTGTGCTGCAGGCAGGGCTAACCCTCTGTCTCAGCCAGTGCCGGCCCTTCTGCCTCAGCCAGTGCTGACCCTTCTGCTTTGGCCAGTGCTGGCCCTTCTGCCTTGGCCAGACCTGGCACTTGTGTTGCAGGCAGGGTGGCACTTCGGCCTCGGCCAGTGCTGGCCCTTCTGCTTGGCCAGACCTGGCACTTCTGTTCCACCCAGGGCTGGTACTTCGGCCTCGGCCAGGGCTGACATGTCTGCCAGGGCCAGTGATGGCCCTTCTGTCTTGGCCAGTGCTGACCCTTCTGCCTTGGCCAGACCTGGCACTTCTGCTTCAGCTAGGGCTGACATGTCTGCCAGGGCCAGGCCTGGCCCTTCTGCATTGGCTAGTGCTGGCCCTTCTGCCTTGGCCACTCCTGGCTCTTCTGCTGCAGCCAGGGCTGGCACTTTGGCCTTGTCCAGTACTGACATGTCTGCCAGGACCAGGCCTGGCCATTCTGCCTCAGCCAGTGCTGGCCGTTCGGCCTTGGCCAGTCCTGGCACTTCTGTTGCAGCCAGGGCTTGCACTTTGGCCTTGTCCAGTACTGACATGTCTGCCAGGGCCAGGCCTGCCTTCTGCCTCAGCCAGTGCTGGCCCTTCAGCTTTGGCCAGTCTTGGCCACTTCTCTGTGCAGCCAGGGCTGACATGTCTGCCAGGGCCAGGCCTGGCCCTTCTGCCTGGGCCAGTGGCTGGCCCTTCTGCCTTGGCCAGAACTGGCACTTCTGCTCCGACGCGGGCTGACATGTCTGCCTGGGCCAGTGCTGGCCCTTCTACCTTGGCCAGACCTGGGCACTTGTGTTGCAGCCAGGGTTGGCACTTCGGCCTCGGCCAGTGCTGGCCCTTCTGCTTTGGCCAGACCTGGCACTTCTGTTCCACCCAGGGCTGGTACTTCGGCCTCGGCCAGGGCTGACATGTCTGCCAGGGCCAGCCTGGCCCTTCTGCCTCAGCCAGTGCTGGCCCTTTTGCCTTGGCCAGACCTGGCACTTCTGCT
>NW_020867555.1:0-23351 GCF_003369695.1 Bos indicus x Bos taurus | reverse complement strand
CTTTCACTGATATTTACACAAGCACGCTCCTGAATGAAGCCAATGGGCAAAAGCACCAGCTGTTTAGACATTTCATGTCACTGGAGACTTTTTATCCTACAGAAATACGCATTTCCACCACAGGGGAAAAAAATTAACTACTACCCTGCCAAAACTCACCAACATGCTGCCTCTTGTTCCTATGAGCTCCAGTGGGAAATTCAATCCTGTGTCCATAACCAACTACTGGGATGTGGGTGTACGCAAGCATGCCCAGTTGCTCAGTCACGTCTGAGTCTTTGTGACTCCATGGGTTGTAGCCCACCAGTCTCCCCTATTTATGAGATTTTCAAATAAGAATACTGGAGTGGGTTCAACTACTGGGGTAGATCTCACAAACACTCAAACAGATAACTAAAAGTAAGCCAAAAAACTTGCCTTAAATGGACTTGGAGATATTTTAAAACCTTACTCAAAGGTAATTCACCTTTACTTGCATTCTAGAATATTCCATAAATTAGTATACCTCAACTAAGGTCTGAAATTCTTGAAAAGTCACACGGTCTGATTGGTTAGTTTTTGCCTATGTCCTCTTTCCTAAAAATACTTTTCCCAACAGTTTTAAATTAAGTTAGCCCTAAGATATGGTTTTAATGAAATTACTAGTAAAAACCTAAATTCCAATCCAAATAAAATGTATACTTGTGCTCTCAACAAAAATAACTAATAATTATGTATTAATAAATTAGGCAGACATACAGTCAGTGAATTTACAGTCACTAATGTCTCTGGCCCTTCAGTAATTCTCAAGGACTGTCATACACGTTATTTTATAAGGTGACATGTCCTTAATTCATTGTCCCCCATCCAGCCCATTTCTACATAAACACAAGGCAAAGCGCCAGTCTCAGTGAACGACAACAAATTCATCACATCAGTCATCTGCCATGGTGTGGAAAAGTAATAGCTTAATGAAAGTGGGATTAGATAACCAATCATGGCAGTATCAGAGGAAAAACATTCCCTGGAGCATGGAGCACGTGGCAGGCATCGCCTTATTCTTAGGCACAGGTCAGAGGAGACGGTAATTTGGTGAAGAACCAACAGAAGCTGACCGCCACCAATAATGTACCAAAGCCAGAAATTTCACATCTGTATCTTTCCTTTCTGATAGGCAACCAATACACCCATTATATAAAACATTCAAAGAAACAAACAAACAAAAAAACAAAAAACCCAAGACCATTTCTGCCCTCTGATTTTAAGCATGCTGCATTTGGTTGGCGTCTGTTCACTAAAACGTACTAAAACAAAAGATACAATAATTGTATACGATAGGAGGCTCTGCATGCGAGTGTGACGAAACAGTCAAATGCATCAAGAATAAAACAATCTCAGGTTTGTTACCATATCCACAGCAAAAGCCCCTAGTCTCTGCCGGGGGGGCTTGGACGTGAAGGCCAGAAATCCGCAAAGCACCACCAACCAGACTCGGCCGGGTTGGGGGGTGGTGACTGACTTTCTGCTCACACAATACCACCCTGGAAACAGTGTCCCAAGTTTAGAATCCCCATTTCTTCTACAATCAGATTCTTTTAAAGGATTTTACAAGTACTTTTGGATACAATTTTGCTGACCTCTTAAATGTTTGTTGACCTCTTAATGTTTGCTGACCTCTCCAAATAAGATAGTTTTGCCAAAAGGATTCCGGTCTCCGTAAACAGACTCATTAAATAACCTCTCCAATGGAGACAGATTAGTAGCAATTCCGTTTCACATTTCTCGATGTCATTTTGAGATGCCCACTACCATGAAAAAGGACTTTCCACATTTCTTTTCTTTGGGGGAGATTTGTTTGTTCAAAGGGAATTACATAACCGCCCCTAAGCGCACAGCAAAAAAACAAACCAAAAAACAAAAAACAACAAAGTTCCTTTTAACATTCCTCAGCTTCAGGATTATTTGATTTGCTAACCTGGCTCACTTTTTCCTGGCATTAAGGCAGAGTTAAAAAAGAAAGAAAAAGGCAGTGTTTTGAAAACCTTTTGCGCACTTGGGCAGCACCGCAGCCTATGAGTTCGCGCGGGCAGGATGAGTCAACGGGACACACTGCAATGAAAAGAGATTAGTTGTCCCCAAAGCCGCCTCACTGGAGACCAGTTGCTAGAGTGGAACGTGGGCCCCTTTGGTAAGCAGGTGCAGGGCCCACCCCAGGCACTCATTCCATTCTCAGGACTCATCACACATTCGCTCCAGGCCCTTGAGACAGCTCACAGGTCCTGGGTGTGCCCCGCGGAGACGCACTGCCCCGGCAAGCCGAGCGCGCGACCCCTTGAGCGCTGAGCGCAGGCCACCGGGCCCGGCGGGGGTCCTGCCCGGCTCAAACTCCAGCTCTGGATGTGGTTAAAGAGCAGGGTTATTTTTCTTGTATTACGGAAGTTACTCTTTCAGCGAATAGAATACGAACCTGACCTGTAATCCGCACACACGAGTTGTGGGATGTAAAACAGACCCCGCGAAGGTTTGGGCAAGAGGATCGGCCGCGCAGGCAGGGATGGGAGCCCCCACTTTAGTGATATGCTGGGGTCCCCGGGGCGGGCCCGGTTCACTTGCCAGTGCCCTGTACCGAGGAGCCCCGAAAAGTCAGCTAGGGAGGGAGCAGCAGAAAACCTCCAGGGCAATGCCCTGTACACAGCCTTCCCGAGACCGCGGCACCTAGGCGCCTCTGGGTGCTCGGACCCTGTTCCCCTTCCTTTTAGGGGGAGGAGGAGCGGACGGTGGGGCGGGATGACAGACTGGAACACAGTCACCCAAGGGGCAAGTCAGCGACAGGGCTGGGGGCCCGGCCGGGTCTCCACCGCCTTCCTCCCCTCCCGCAGGGGGAGCCCTCGCGGGTGGCAGGGAAAGTTCGTGGGGCTCCGCCCGCGGGGACCCCAAAAGGGAGCGCACAATCCCAAAAGGAGCGCCCACACAAACGCACACACGCGAAAAGCGCCGGGGCCGCGGGCTGACACTGTTACCCCGGGCAACGACCTGGGCGCACAAAGTACACAACTCCCTTCCCCCGCCGGGCGCGGGCTCGCGGCCCCGAAAGGGGCGCCCCGTCCCGAGTGCACGCCGCGCGGGCGCCGGCGTCCGCGGCGAGGGGAGCCCGGGGCGGCTTACCCGGTCGGGGGCTTGCCGCCGCGGGCTCGCAACACGTCCATGGAGTCTGCGGGCGAGGCGGGGCGCGGGCGGCGCTCGGCCCCGCGAGTCAGGCGCTCGCAGTCGCCGCCGCGGCCCTCATTCACTTTTTCCGCGCTGACCCATCGTCCTCCGTCGCGGGCCGGCGGAGGACAGCCGCCCGGCCGGAACGGCAGAAGGGGCTGGAACAGACCCAGGCAGGCGGGGGCGCGGGCCCGCGGGGAGGGGCCGACGCGGGGCGGGGGTGCCGGGAGCAAGGTGCGCCGCGCCCCCGGGAGCACCGCCCCCGCTGCCGCGCGCCTCCGGAGCGGCCGGCTCTGCCAGCGGCGCGCCTCCGGGGCGGGGGCCGGGCGCCAGCGGGGCCCGAGAAGATACCCGCTTCGCCGCCGCCTGCTTCCCCGGGCCTCTGCTCCCGGGAGGGAGGGCACTAGTCTCCTGGCGCGTGGGGGTCCCGGGAGCGCGCCGCGCGGGGGCGGGGAGGAGCTGCGGAGGGGGCAGCACCTGGCAGCCTTTCGGGCAGGACGAGGTGGGCGGACCGACGGGAGGACGTCGGAGCGTTAAGAGTGAGCGGTGTCAGCCTCGCCGCCCTGGAACCCAGAACCTCCTTCCGGGCAGCGGCACTGGTGCGGTGGGTCTCTACGTGCCTTCCTGACCTGCCGCACCTGGGAACCTGTGAGAAAGGCAAATTCGGGCTCCACCGGGTCAGGTATTGGAAGTTGTGGGCCTGGAGCCGGCCCAGCCTTGCTCCTGGGAGCTCGGGTTGTTAGACAGGTGCTGCGGTCGCGCTGCCGGTGATGGATTCGAGGGGCCGCGGGCAGAAACGCCAGCACAGGCAGCCCACGTGGGGCCCAGAGCAGGCCAGCCAGAGACCCCAGATCTTCCGAGCTTCACCCCACACTCCTTCTAACCCAAAGCCACAAAAGGGATCTGGGCTAGTGCGAAAGTCTGATTTACAAAAATGACTCTTCCGTGGGGTTCCAAGGACTAGAATAAAATATGAGTAAGTGAGCCTGCTGTGCTGGGTGTTAAAGGAGGCGTTCCTTTGAGTCTAAAACTGGGATGAGGAATCCAGAGGCCTGCCTGAGCCTTCCTCCCGCTGCCCTCCAGCTTTCCCCTTAAGGAAGGGGAGAGACCGGTCTAGATACAGAATGGGAAATCCTTGCTGGGACTTGAAAGGCCTTAGGTCCTCAGGCCTGGGCGCCCACCCAGAGCGCACAGCCTCAGAGCCCACCATGCTGCAGCTCTGCCTTCCCATTCTGTCCATCTCAGGCATCTGCCTGGGATGCTCTGCGGTGTCATTTCCAGTTCCACCCTGTGGTCCCTGCTCAGATGCCACCTCCCCAGGCAAGCCCTCCAGGAGCACTGTGTGCGAAATACAGACTTAGTATTGCTCTGCATGCCCTGAGTTATTTTTATTCTAAGAATTTATCTATTTGTAGATAGCATACCTTTTTAATATATATTTTTAAATATAGATTTGTTGCTTGCTTATTTTAAATATTTGTATTTACAAATAGCTGTTTATGTTTTCATTATAGATAAATTTTGCTTCTATATATGAATGTGTCTGTGAACTTTGTTTATATAAACAATTACAGGTGTAAACATTATAAATCAATGGAATATAAATATATAGCCATATTTGGCACATTTTGTTCTTTTCTGGCCATCTTTCTTCTTCCCTAGAATGTGATCTCAGTGAGTGTCGGGCCTTTGTCTGTTTCATGTATCAATGGACCCCCAGCATTTAGGACAGTCTGGCAGGTAGACGGGATGCCTGATAAATGCAGGGTGCGCTGAATGAGTGAATCTCTCCTAAGCCTTCCCCCTCTTGGTGTGGGGATCAAGGACTCCTCCTCAGGATCTCTGGTTCCCCCTCCTTACTCTTACTCAGGAAGCCACGTAAGAAAGGGCAGCCTGGGAGGGGCTAGAGATCCCTGTCTGGATCCTGCTGAGGGGGCAGGCGGGAGTGCAGCTCACTGGAAGGCCTGGAAAGGCCGCAGGAGGAATTGGGGCGGGGGGAGAAGGAGGAATAGCCCAGTGTTCCCAGTGGAGAAGGGGGTCATAGCAGGTAGCTGTCTCTCAGGGAGACAACATCCGGGAAAGATGAATAGAAGGAGGCAGTGTCCCACCTTCAGTGTGATGTTCAAATTGCTCTAGAGTAAAGGCCCAGAAAGACCCGGAGACCTGGACACCTCTGATTCCAGGAGGGCCACCAGGCGTCTCAGACCCTGAAACCCTGCAGGCACATTTACTTAACCCGGAGTGGGGTGAAGGGTGAGGACTGGTGAGAGATGTCATGAGGGCAGGGTCAGACTTGTCCCAGGAATGATGGGCTGAGCGCCCAAGGCTTTAGGGAAGACTTGGGCCAGCCTGGCAGCCTCCTGGGTCAGCTTGGGGGCCAGTTCTCTGTTTGCAATCCAAACTTCCTTTACCATGGGGATCCCTGCAAACCCACCTGCGTAGAGATGTGGTCCAACATTGTGCAGCTCGCAGAATGCTGTTGATGTGGCGTGTTAGTCACTCAATCCTGTCCAACTCTTTGTGACCCCATGGCTGTAGCCCAATTCTCCAGGCAAGAATGCTAGAGTGGGAAGCCATTCCTTTCTCCAGGAGATCTTCCCAACCCAGGGATCAAACCCAGGTCTCCTGCACTTCAGGCAGATTCTTCACCATCTGAGCCACCAGGGAAGCCCCAGTTCAAAGGATACTTTGCAGTATCTGCCATAAGCCAGTCATTGTGTGAGGAGGGGAGCCAGCTGACCATCCCAAAAAAATAAAGTCTGACACTGTTTCCACTGTTTCCCCATCTATTTCCCATGAAGTGATGGGACCAGATGCCATAATCTTCGTTTTCTGAATGTTGAGCTTTAAGCCAACTTTTTCACTCTCCACTTTCACTTTCATCAAGAGGCTTTTTAGTTCCTCTTCATTTTCTGCCATAAGGGTGGTGTCATCTGCATATCTGAGGTTACTGATATTTCTCCTGGCAATCTTGTTGACAGTTTGATCTCTGGTTTCTCTGCCTTTTCTAAATCCATCTTGAAATCAGTTGTTACACCGTGAAAATTCTCCACCATATTCTTAGTCAAAACTTTTCTGGTATCCAAGCTAATAAAATCCACTTTGCTAATTACTTTTGGTGGTTTTCTGCTATCTCATTCACAGGCTAAGAAGTGCTTTAGTCTAACCACTAGTTAAGAAGGACTTTGAAAGAGTGAACTTTGTGCTCTGTCAATTAGAGCACAATGAAAAAGTACTGGGACTTCTCTGGTGGCAGAGTGGTTAAGAATCTGCCTGTCAATGCAGGGAACACAGGTACAAGCCCTGGTCTGGGAATATCCCATAAGCCAGAGAGCAACTAAGCCTGTGCAAAACACCTCCTGAAGCGTGTGCAACCAGGCACAAGGTTCTGCAACAAGAGAAACCACCACAGTGAGAAGGCCATGCCCCGCAGGGAAGAGCAGCCCCCACAGAAGGCCATGCCCTGAAGGGAAGAGCAGCCCCCACAGTGAGAAGGCCGTGCCCCACAGAGAAGAGCAGCCCCCACAGAAGGCCATGCCCCGCAGGGAAGAGCAGCCCCCACAGAAGGCCATGCCCTGCAAGGAAGAGTGGCCCCCACAGAAGCCATGCCCCACAAGGAAGAGCAGCCCCCACAGAAGGCCATGTCCTGCAAGGAACAGCAGACCCCAGAGTGAGAAAGATATGCCCCACAGGGAAGAGCAGCCCCGCTTGCCACACCTAGAGAAAGCCCAGATGCAGCAACAAAGACTCAGCACAGCCAGATAATGTTTTTAAGCAGAAAGAGGACTGCTCCCTACACATACACCTTATTTATGTAAACATTATATATTTATTTACTTTTGTTTGACTGTCAAAGATATAATATATATGTATATATACATAATGAATATAATGCAGAGATGGCCTCATAGTCGTGACAAGACTTTGTTTCTCTTACAAGTTGTACTCCCATCTAAACTTTCTCTACTGACTCTGAGTTCTGCCTGCCCTGTATTTATAATTCACTTTAAATCATATCGGCTTCTACTTTCCATGACTTAAAGAGGTCATTGATTTATTTTGCTAGTTTCTGGTATTTCTTCCCCATTGCATTACCCTGTGCCTGCGTGCAGTAAGCTGGTCTGCTGATACTGGGTTGTGGTGAAGGAAAGTGCAGCATTTACTGTAGGTGCCCAGCAAGGAAGGAGTCCAGGAAGCCACGGCTTCAAAAGCCCTGCATTCCCTGATGGGTATCAGGGAGGCATTTGTCAAGGCCACATGAGGGAGGGGTAAGTGATCAGCTCGTGCACACGTCTACGATTGTTGATGGTGAGGCTGCAGGCTGACATCACAGGGCTGACCATAATCAGTCCTCAGGCTCCAGTAGGTCTGGGGGCTGAGTGTTCACGGTTCTCCTGCAGTTGAGTTCTTCCATCTGGGGCTCTAGTGGTCTATAAAAGAGATCAGAGGTCCTGCTCCTCACACCCCTGGTGGTGGCACCACTGTTTTCTGGCTGCCCCTCCCTGGTCTTTGCATTGCCTCCCTTCCCTGACTAGCAGCTTCTCGAACCTGCCTTGGGAACTCAGGGAAGGTCATAGAGGCTGAGGTCTTTTTCCTGCAAACAAGAAACTGGGGACACAGAAAGGCTCTGGTACCCAGGAAGCCCTCACAGCGTCCTGCTCAGTAACAGTGTTACAAAAGCCTGCCCCCTTGCTCAGGACCCTCTCGGTCTGTTCTCCTGAAATAACCTTGTCCTCTGTCAGATCATTCTCGCCTTGCCCATCCCTCTCCATTTAGCCCCACCACATCCCAAAGTCCAAGCACTGGGCACAGCTGGAAGCAGGCATCCCATGGTGCCTGCAGGGGACACACCACCAGCTCCCAGGGCTCCCGTCTTGCTGTACTCCGGCTGTAACAGGGAAGAACAGCATCTGAATCCATGCTGACTCTGTTTCTTTTACTTTAACCTTTGCTTTTCATTAGCTTTTGTTACTATAATCACTAAAAGGATGTTGTCCGTCCCTGCATGTATTTGCATGCTAAGTCACTTCAGTCCTGTCCTAATCTTTGAGGCCCTATGGACTGTAGCCCACCAGGCTCCTCTGTCCATGGGATTCTCCAGGCGAGAATAACTGGAGTGGGTTTGCCATTTCCTCCTCCAGGGCATCTTCCTGAGCCAGGATCAAACCCATGTCTCTTAGGTCTCCTGCATTGGCGGGTGGGTTCTTTACCACAAGCGCCACCTGGGAAGCCCTGTCCATAGCTGTAAGCATATATAATGGCCTGCCTCAGAGAAGCTGCCCTTCTGCCTGAGTGTTAAACTAAAGTGCCTTTGTCCAGTTCATGGGAGACTTCCTGTCCCTACCCCCCTGTGAATGGGCCGCAGACCCCATGCTGGCCAAGCTAGGAGATGCTTTGTAAGACTCATGACCTTTTCACTTTACTACCTCACCTCCTCTACCTCTCTATATTGTTAAAAAAAAAAAAAAAAACTTGACCCTCCGGACCCAGATAGAACACTAGTCCACCATCTTCTTAGATACCTGACTTTCAAATAACGTCACTGTTCCTTGCCTCCACCACCTCATCTTCCAATTACTGGTCTGTCATGCGGCGAGCAGAGCTTGGATTCAGTAACATGGCCTTAGCCCCAGACAGTTGACAAAGTGCTGAAGACAGATTGTTTTTTCCACTTTGTTTATAGTTCTCTCTTTCTCTAAAACTCTTCTCTAGCCATGGAGTCTAATCAATGCACATGGCCACAATTTGCCAAGGTCAGTTTAGATTACAACCCTCACTTCTGAGGCCCTGTTTGTCCCTGCCAGCTCAGTATCAGCTGCATAGGTACAAAACACGCGTTCATTCAGTCTCACTCAGGTCACTGATAAAGACGTTAAACAATCCTGGGCCCAGGCCTAACCACTGAAGAGCAGCTGTTCCGGGCTCCGGGCGTCACTGACCCATTGATAAGCACTCTGGGTACACTCCGGCCCGTTCCACTGTGATGCTGGGGTGCGCTTTTTCCCCTTGCTACCCAACATGCCTGCTTGGGAAGAACTGCTTATTCTCGGTGCCTCATAGTTCACACAGGTTAGATACGAGCGCGATTGTGCTAAAAGGTCATATTTAACGGAATGTTCAATCATTCGCCATGTGAAACAACAGAACCGTGTGTTCTCATTAATGTGTCCTGCACGTAACAGAAGATAGAGCTGCCAGGCGAGGGCGGAGGCTCCAACCGCTCAGTCGCTCCTCTGCACCACTAACAACCCCAGCCCAGTCGCTGGCTGCTGGTGGCAGGCACACTGTGACTTCCAAGGACAGGGCAGAATGGACAGCTTCCACTCACAGACTCTTCACTTTACAAGGGGTTTTGTAGTTGCTGCCGCTCTCCACTGAGCCACTCAGAATTCAGATTGTTTGACTCAGTGTCATCTTTTCCGATTTCTAACTCCTACCTTAAATAAGACCAGTCAGAATGGCTGCTATCCAAAAGTCTACAAGCAATAAATGCTGGAGAGGGTGTGGAGAAAAGGGAACCCTCCTACAGTGTTGGTGGGAATGCAAACTAGTACAGCCACTATGGAGAACAGTGTGGAGATTTAAAAAACTGGAAATAGAACTGCCTTAGGACCCAGCAATCCCACTGCTGGGCATACACACTGAGGAAACCAGAATTGAAAGAGACACGTGTACCCCAGTGTCATCACAGCACTGTTTATAATAGCCAGGACATGGAAGCAACCTAGATGTCCATCAGCAGATGAATGGATAAGAAAGCTGGGGTACATATACACAATGGAGTATTACTCAGCCATTAAAAAGAATACATTTGAATCAGTTCTAATGAGGTGGATGAAACTGGAGCCTATTATACAGAGTGAAGTAAGACAGAAAGAAAAACAGCAATACAGTATACTAACACATATATATGGAATTTAGAAACATGGTAACGATAACCCTGTAGGGGAGACAGCAAAAGAGACACAGATGTATAGAACAGTCTTATGGACTCTGTGGGAGAGGGCGAGGGTGGGATGATTGGGAGAATGGCATTGAACATGTATAATATCATATATGAAATGAATCGCCAGACCAGGTTTGATGCAGGATACAGGATGCTTGGGGCTGGTGCACTGGATGACCCAGAGGGATGGTACCGGGAGGGAGGTGGAGGGGGGTTCAAGATGGGGAACATGTGTACACCTGCGGCGGATTCATGTTGATGTATGGCAAAACCAATACAATATTGTAAAGTAATTAACCTCCAATTAAAATAAATAGATTTATATTAAAAAAAAATAATAAGACCAGATGTCAACAGAACACAAGGCTGGGGTGGAGAGAGTCAGGTCCTGTGAGTGAGGGTGGTCTGAACGATGTCAGAGAGGCTGACTCTGCCTTTACGACGGATGCGGTCGCGTGGTGGGATGAGCTCTGCCAGTGGCTGTGGCACCCTTTCTTGGTGACGCTCAGGGTGGAGGAGGCTCACACACTTCCCAAGCGCCCTCCCTGTGGAAAAGCCCATGAGCTGTGCCATCTCCTTCACCCAGAGCTGCCCAGCCCAGCCAGGTGTGAGCTCAGGTCCCAGTTGCATCCCACTAACTGTGTGACCTCCAACAATGATTCAACACCCTGGTTTTCTCATCTGTAAAAGGCAAGTAAACCATTACTTCATGAAAGGGTTTTGAGGATCTTGAGTAATGTTTCAAAAAATGCTTAGCATGTCATCTGTCTCGAAATCATCAGTCAGCTTAAAAATTCCATAAGTGTATGATATTATTGCCAAAAATGCCTTCATCTAGTTATGAGAAAACATTAGACAAACATGAATTGAAAAGCATTCTATTAGAAAAATTATAATAGTACAGAGGGGCTGTCACATTGGAGGAGGCTACAGTGAGACAGGCAGCATGGGACCCTGGATGGTATCCTGCAATTGGAAAAGGACACCGGTGGAAAGATGGTGAATTTCCCCTAAAATCTATTTCACAGATAGTGCCAGGGTCAGTTTCCCGGTTTTGATAAGGGTGCCCTTTTATATTTTATGTTAACTACATGAAACTCTGTGCTGTTTCTGAAACTTATCCCTCAGTTTCAAATTATTTGAAAACATTTCAAAATGTTATTTCCCAATGTAAAACAACCTTAAAGTTCTGCTCAGTTTTTTAAAACCTGCATTTATTTTTTAATGTGACTTATTTGCCATTATTGTTCTTGAGATCTCCTTTTCCAGTTTCATCATGTTAGACATAAGCATTTTGGGAATTCCCTGGAGGTCCAGTGGCTGGGAACATCACACTTCCATTGCAGGGTGCAGAGGTCCAATCCCTGGTCTGGGAGCTAAGATCCTGTATGCTGTGTGGCATGGCCAAAAATATAAAAATTAAAAGTAAATAAAAATTTAAAAATAATAAACATAAGGATTTTTAGAGAGGGTTGTGTGGGAGGGGAGACCCAAGTGCTGGGTTCGCTTTGCCCAAGCAGGTCACGTGGCCTGGGCAGTAGCAGGTGTACTGGAGTCCCAGGGCTGCAGGGGAGGGTTGGGGGGTGGTCTGGGACAGCCAGTGTGGACAACTCTTTCATGGAGAGTGAGGCCAAAGGAGAGCAGAGTGAAAGGGCAGAAGCGGGAAGGGTGTGGTATTTAATGGCCCACAGACGGTCCTGTCGGCCTGTTGATCGGAATGATATGGGACAACAAGAAAATGTGATGACAGAGGGGAAGAGTGGAGAGTGCCCTGGGCAGGAGAGAGGTGGGCCTTGAGAGTCCCAGTCTCCTCTTTAACAGGCTGGTAGATGCAGACAGCCAGCTGAGAGACTGCGGGAGATGAGAAAATGCTTTCTGATTTCCTAGGTTTCCTCATGAAATGATGAGCAAGGTCACCAGTGATGAGAGGGGTGAGAAGGGGTTTGGGAGTCTCAGGAGATTCAAAGTGATGCAAAATGGCTCACAGAGGCTGAAACAGTCTGACGAGAGTGGGCAGCAGATCCGGGAGGGAGACACTGCCTCACAGTACAAGGCCAGGGCTGCGCTGAGGTGCCTGGCCCTAAGTTTCAAAGGAGCGCCTTCTCCCTGGAGCAGTTTTCTCCAACCACTCTCCGTTTCTTGAGCTGAGGCGGCACACAGCCAGGCGGGCGGAGGAGGCCAGAGATGCAGGGTAGGACACGAATGACTCCCGCAGTGGGGCCAACTGAGCACTAGAGGGAGGCTAACCAGGTTCCCCGGGGCTCAGAGACCACACGCCTGGAGCAGAGGCCACCGTTACTCTCTAATTACAGACAGTTCATGAGTGTTCCTGCCCCACCTCCACTCCACTTCTGATCAGCAATTAGGCGCTAGACAGACATCCCACACCGGGGAGTCGCAGAACAAGTAGAACAGGTAGATGAAGACGAGGCGGCACTGAAGCATCTGGCGTGTCATAGGAATGGAGGCGGGGTGGCCATGCTGCCTGCTCACATCTGTTCACTCCCTGTCTCCACTTTCGGTTCCCCCTCTTCCAGCCCATCCCTGGCTCTGGAGACCTGGCTTTTCAGCTGCATCATCTCGGTCACCTTGATTCCACTTCTCAGCTAATTCTTTGGCCTTGCAATTCCATTTTTCACAGATTTATGCAAAGTGGGCTTGTTTCCTCCAGAAAGCAGCTTCCAGAACCTACTCTTGGCTCCACTGGTGGGCCCAGGGGTCTGATACGCTGAGTGACTTGCCCACTGCCTCACCCTCTGGTCTGCCCCACCTACTGGGGCAGCCCCGCCCACCTCGGGTCAGCCCCGCCCCCTTCACAGCCCTTGGAGTCCAGCTTCGCCTGTAGCATCTTCCATCTCTGTGGGAGACCAGACAGACGTGTACTTCCTCTGTTCTCTGTGGTGAAAGTAAAAGGGAACTCTCAGATTTGTCCTACAGTGCAGCATGAACTCCTAAGGTTACATTTAACTCCAGATCTAAACTCTGCTGTGAACATGTGCTTCAGTGTAAGACTAGGTCAAGAAATGATCCAGTCAAGATGCTGTTGTGTTAGCTTCTGCTGTACAAAGTTAATCAGCCATATAAATACATATATCCCCTCTTTTTAGAATTTCCTTCCCATTTACGTCACTACAGAGCACCGAGTAGAGTTCCCTGTGCTTAGAGTAAGTTCTCATTCAGTTCAGTTCAGTCGGTCAGTCGTGTCCGACTCTTTGCGACCCCATGAATTGCAGCACGCAAGGCCTCCCTGTCCATCACCAACTCCCGGAGTCCACTCAAACTCACGTCCATCGAGTCGGTGATGCCATCAGCCATCCCATCCTCTGTCGTCCCCTTTTCCTCCTGCCCCCAATCCCTCCCAGCATCAGAGTCTTTTCCAACGAGTCAGCTCTTCACATGAGGTGGCCAAAGTACTGGAGTTTCAGCTTTAGCATCAATCCTTCCAAAGAAATCCCAGAGCTGCTCTCCTTCAGAATGGACTGGTTGGATCTCCTTGCAGTCCAAGGGACTCTCAGGAGTCTTCTCCAACATCACAGTTCAAAAGCATCAATTCTTCAGTGCTCAGCTTTCTTTACAGTCCAACTCTCACATCCATACATGACCACCAGAAAAAACCATAGCCTTGACTAGACGGACCTTTGTTGGCAAAGTAATGTCTCTACTTTTCAATATGCTAGTTATCTATATTATACACAGTATCAATAGTGTATGTATGTCAATCCTAGTCTCCCAGTTCATCTAACTACTTCTTTCCCCCTTGGTGTCCATACATTTATTCTCTACATCTGTGTCTCTATTTCTGTTTTGCAAATAGGTTCATCTGTACCATTTTTCTAGATTTCACATATGTGCTACTATATTTGTATTTCTCTTTCTGACTTATTTCACTTTGCATGACAGGCTCTAGGCCTATCTCACTTTAGTCACTCAGTTGTGTCTGACTCTTTGCGACCCCATGGACTTCAGCATGCCAGGCCTTTGTGTCCATCACCAACTCCCAGAGTTTACTCAACCTCATGTCCATTGAGTCAGTCATGCCATCCAACCATCTCATCCTCTGTCATCCCCTTCTCCTCCCACCTTCAATCTTTCCCAGCACCAGGGTCTTTTCCAATGAGTCAGTTCTTTGCATCAGGTGGCCAAAGTGTTGGAGTTTCAGCTTCAACATCAGTCCTTCCAATGAACACTCAGGACTGATTTCCTTTAGAATGGACTGGTTGGACCTCCTTGCAGTCCAAGGGACTCTCAAGAGTCTTCTCCAACACCACAGTTCAAAAGCATCAATTCTTCACTGCTCAGCTTTCTTTATAGTCCAATTCTCATATCCATACATGGCTACTGGGAAAACCATAGCTTTGACTAGACAAACCTTTTTTGGCAAAGTAATGTCTCTGTTTTTTAATATACTGTCTAGGTTGGTCATAACTTTTCTTCCAAGGAGCAAGCATCTTTTAATTTCATGGCTGCAGTCACCATCTGCAGTGATTTTGGAGCCCCAAAAAATAAAGTCAGTCACTCTTTCCCCATCTATTTGCCATGAAGTGATGTGACCAGATGCCATCATCTTAGTTTTCTGAATGTTGAGCTTTAAGCCAACTTTTTCACTCTCCTCTTTCACTTTCATCAAGAGGCTTTTGAGTTCCTCTTCACTTTCTGCCATAAGGGTGGTGTCATCTGCATATCTGAGGTTATTGATATTTCTCCCAGCAGTCTTGATTCCAGCTTGTGCTTCATCTAGCCCAGCACTTCTCATGATGTACTCTGCATATAAGTTAAATAAGCAGGGTAATAATATACAGCCTTGATGTACTCCTTTCCCTATTTGGAACTAGTCTATTGTTCCATGTCCAGTTCTAACTGTTGCTTCCTGACTTTAATATTCAATATCACAGTAATCCAAGTCTATGCCCTGACCAGTAATGCTGAAGAAGCTGTATTTGAATGATTCTATGAAGACCTACAAGACCTTATAGAACTAACACCCCCCAAAATATATACTTTTCATTATAGGGGACTGGAGTGCAAAAGTAGGAAGTCAAGGTACACCTGGCAAATTTGGCCTTGGAGTACAGAATGAAACAGGGCAAAAGCTAATAGAGTTTGCCAAGAGAACGCACTGGTTATAGCAAACACCGTCTTCCAACAACACGAGAGAAGACTTTACGCATGGACATAGCCAGATGTTCAATACCAAAATCAGATTGATTATACTCTTTGCAGCCAAAGATGGAGAAGCTCTATACAGTCAGCAAAAACAAGACCGGGAGCTGACTGTAGCTCAGATCATGAACACCTTATTGCAAAATTCAAAATGACACACGTACTCAAATGTTCATTGCATCACTCTTTACAATAGACAGGACATGGAATCAACCTAAATGAATGTTAGAATTTTTGAAAAGGACTTTCTTTGGCTTTCAGGCTGAAGCATACAGATACTTTTCTTTGTCTCCGCTTACTTTCCACAGACCCTAACATGTAATAAGCATTTGAAGTGCATTTGTATTGAATGGACAGAGAAGATACCAAAGAAGAGCTCGTGAATATATCATTCGAGCCCACATCCAGGAGACACAGGCTTGCTGGCTCCTACAAAGGGCGGTGTACTCAGAAAGTCAATGGCCACTTCAACCAGGTATAAAGCCTGGGGCTCCTGCAAAGAAAAGGCAGAGTACCAGAGCAGGGTTGTAGATTTAACGAATTCCAGAAGGAGATCATGGTAAAAGCTAATTGAGTCTCCCAAGTTTGGGACTCTTGCTTTCCCCCCAAGTGTCCTCTTGCTTAGCTGGGCCCAGCCAAGTTGGCTGGGACAATCACAGAGCAGAGAACACGGTCACTGTTTCTATGTCCCTGCCCCAGAATTGCCCCTGGACCTCAGGCTCACAGGCCCCCTCTCTTGTCAGAGTCATTAGAGCTCAAATGCTGAGAGCAAAGAAGCCTTGGGCAACTTCTTTGCTCTCAGCATTTGCAAGTGGATGATGTTTTCAGCATCCACATTGCCACCAAGGTCAACTCTTAGAGCCGCTGGAGTGGATGTCATTGTTAGACAAGGGCTCCCCAGAGCTAGGCACTCTCCACACAGTTTCTTAGCTCCAGCTTCTAGAGCCGGTTGGGATAGCCCTTCTGCAGAACAGGGCCCGAGTTCTTAGAGGCAGCGAGAGGCATCCCACGGGGAAGCAGGCACACCCCCTGGCTTTATGACTGAAGCACTTCACATCTCTCCTCCTTAAAGCACTTTCCCTTCATCCCTGTGGAAACTTGGAGAGGTCAGAGGGAATACCTCTGTCCTGGCAATTCAGAACCCTCATTCTGCTGTCTGCAGACCTGACTGCCATCTCCTGGGGAGCCTGCTGGGCCTCCTGCGGAGGGAACAGGGGAGCAGGGAATCTGAAGCTTTGTGTGAGATGACCTTCCCTCTGGGCCCCACGCTAGCACAGCTGCCCTCATCTAGACTTCAAGGGGACGAAGGGAGTGTGCTAACACCCCACAGGGGTGAGGGCCAGGGTGCAGGGCATGCCAAAGGGCCAAGTGTCTATAGTAAGGACATACCCAATGGAGACCTGCAGGGGCCCCTCAGCCACATGCATCACCAGCAGTGCATCCTCATGAGAGCAGGCAAAGGCTGCATCAGGTAAACCTCCACAAAGAAACCTGCCAATGTTTCCTTGAGAGGCACATGGACTGATGCTGCCTTTGTGGCCATCCTTCTAGAGACACAGCTAGGCGGGCATGCTCCCTGGAGATCAGGGGACAGCAGGTGGGAGCAGGCAGCCCAGAAAGATGCTGGGAATGGACCCACGTGGTCCTGAGAAGGGGAAGAGCCCTGGCCATGCACGGAGATGGGAGCAGAGGGGCGGGAACCTGAAGCAGTCAAGCTAAGACCCTCTAGGAGATGAGGCGGGCTGCCTGTGAGCCAAGCCAGATCACCAAGCCGCTGTCTTCCCTGGGCGAAAAAGGTGCAGAACTCAGTTCTCATGCTTCCTTAAATTCATATGAAAATGGTGACCATGTCAGGACATGGAAATGCCAGTAGGCAGTTCACACCCTCCCTGGGCCTCCTTGCCCACATCACACTTGGTGTGCAGTCCCATGACCTCATCCTCCTTTATCAATCCAGAGGCTGAGGCTCAGGACCACTAAGACATCACTTGAAGGGAGTTGCAGGCCTGTATGTTCTCAGTCTAGAAAATGGCAAGAAAAGAAGAACCTGCGAATATACTAAGCAAGTGAAATAGGGAAAGTGTTATGGCTCAGTTGTATCCGATTCTTTGTGATCCAATGGACTATATCCTGCCAGGCTTCTGTGTCTATGGGATTCTCCAGGCAAGAATACTGGAATGGGTTGCCATGCCCTCCTCCAAGTGATCTTCCTAAACCTCGAACCCAAGTCTTCTGCATTGCAGGCAGATTCTTTACTGTCTGAGCCACCATATTAAGCAAAGTATTCATGAAACATCAAAAGTGAGTATTAGCTTTAGTGCTAGTATTCAGAGATAAAGCTGGGAAACCTTTGAGCCCTCAGGAGCTTGAAGGGCACAGGAGAGCTTTCTGGACTTTGCTAAGTATTTCCTTTTTCTTTCCATTGTAACTTCAGGTTTTCTCTTATAAGGAGCTTAAACATGGGGCTTCCCTGGTGGTTCAGTGGTAAAGAATCCACCTGCAATGCAAGAGACAATACAAGAGGTGTTGGTTCAATCGCTGGGTAGGGAAAATCCCCTGGAGGAAGGCCTGGCAACCCACTCCAGTATTCTCGCCTGGAGAATCCATGGACAGAAGAGCCTGGCAGGCTATAGTCCACAGGGTCACAAAGAGTTGGCCGTGATTAAAGTGACTTAGCATGCATGCACGGAAACTTACCTTTATAGTTAGCTGGATATCAGTTCTTTTAGGGGGTCATTGCTTAAGCAAGTCTCAGAACCAGACAGAAAGGGGTAGATGGTGTGTTTGCTTGCTGTCTGGCTTCCTGGGTACTCATGTACTGGAGCCACGTGATTTTACTCATTGTATGTATGTCACAGAAACCTCTGAAGGGGGACACTTCTGTCTACAGCATTCTGTTGTCTCAGAGATTAAAAATTGGCAACTTGAGATACTTTCGGGTTGTAGGTGTGCTTGGTTCAGTCCATAGAATGTTTTCTTAAACAGCGTTACCGGGTACGTACAGTAAATTGCATGCATTGCACATATATGTGTATATATGCGTGTATGTTTGTATATACCTGATACATGTATACACTCATGAAGCCATCACTGATGAAGATCCTGATCAAGCCCTTCACCCCCTAAGGTTCCCTCCAGCCCCCTTCACCTCTTCCATCCCACCTGCTCTGCACAGGCTACAACTCTGCTTTCCACTAGTATAGATTAATTTGCATATTCTAGAGTTCTGTACGGAGAAGGCAATGGCACCCCACTCCAGTACTTTTGCCTAGAAAATCCCATGGATGGAGGAGCCTGGTGGGCTGCAGCCCATGGGGTCAATAGAGTCGGGCACAACTGAGCAACTTCACTTTCACTTTTCACTTTCATGCAATGGAGAAGGAAATGGCAACCCACTCCAGTGTTCTTGCCTGGAGAATCCCAGGGACAGGAAGCCTGGTGTATGCCATTATGGGGTTGCACAGAGTCGGACACGACTGAAGTGACGCAGCAGCAGGAGAGTTCTGTATAAATGGAATCATTCATCATGTGCTTTTTTTTTGGTCTGACTTCCTTCACACGGGGTAATTATCTTGAGATTTCCCTCTGTTGTTGCATATATAAATAGTAAATCCCTTCTTATTGAATAGTAGTATTGCATGTGTGACTATGTAGTATAATCTGCTTTTCCACGTATGTATGGTACACCTGGGATGTTTCCAGGTTAGGGCTGTTACACGTAAGGCAGTTTTAAACATTGTTCTGTAAGCCTTTGTGTGGGCGTATGCTTTCATTTCTCTCAGGTAAATACCTAGAAGTAGAAAGCTGGATCATACAGTAACTCTAAGTTTAACTTATATGTACAGTAAGTCCCCTACATATGAATAAGCTCTCTTGCAAGAGCACAACTTGTTCATAAGTTCCACAAAGTTCCCATAGGTACCCAACTAGCACAATCAGGTATATGGTGCTGAACTGTAATAGGTTTATACATTCGCATCTTTGCAAGTTCACAACTCAAAGGGAGGTCCGTATGTAGATAATTTGTCGTAACTTTCACACTACCTTCTTGATAAATAGCATTTTAGATTGTCACCACAAAGAGATAAGAATTCTCGTTTCTTCACATCCTCCCCAACACTTGGTGTGGTCAGTCTCTCTAAGTTCTGCTGTTCTGATAGGAGTCTAATGCCATTTCATGGTGGCTTTTTTGTCTGTTTCTGGAGTATAGTTGATTTAAAATGTTTTAATTTCAGGTGTAGAGCATAGTGATTTGATTCAGCTATACGTATACATATATTCATTCTTTTTCATATTTATTTCCTATGTAACTTATTATAGAATATTGAGCAGAGTTCCCTGTGTTATATAGTACATCCTTGTTGTTAATCTAATGTGTGTATATGTCAATCCCAAGTTCTCAATTTATCATTCTCCTTTCCACATTTCCCCTTTTAATTTGCAATGTGGTCTTAATGACTAAGAGGGATTTTGAGCATCTTTTTATTGCTTATTATCAATCCATATATTTCTTTTATGAAATATCTATTTGAATCTTTACTTATGTTTTGGTTGGGTTGTATATTTTGCTTTTTAATGTGTTTTGAGATCATATAAATGTATATGCATACAAGTTCTTTTTATCAGATATGTGCATTGCCAATATTCTGTCCCAGTCTGTAGCTTTTATTCTCCAATGTCTTTCAACAAGCAGAAGTTTTTAAAAGTCTAATTTAGATGTTTTTCTTTTGTGGATTATGCATTGGTGTCATATCTACCAAATTTTTGTCTAACTCAAGGTCACAAAAATTTTTTTCTTTGTTTTCTTTTAAAAGTTTATGATTTCAGGCCTATGATGTCTTTTGAATTAACATTTATGTATTCTATACAGTCAGAGAAGGCAATGGCACCCCACTCCAATACTCTTGCCTGGAAAATCCCATGGATGGAGGAGCCTGGAAGGCTGCAGTCCATGGGGTCGCTGAGGGTCGGACATGACTGAGCGACTTCACTTTCACTTTTCACTTTCATGCATTGGGAAAGGAAATGGCAACCCACTCCAGCGTTCTTGCCTGGAGAATCCCAGGGATGGGGGAGCCTGGTGGGCTGCCATCTATGGGGTCACACAGAGTCGGACACGACTGAAGCAACTTAGCAGCAGCAGCATTCTACACAGTTGAGTCAAAGCCAATCCTTTTGCCTATAGTACCCACTTGTTTCAGCACATGTGTTGAAAAGTCCATCCTTTCTCTACTGAATTGCCCAGTTGTTGAAAATCAGTTGTCCATATACATGTGGGTGTATTTCTGCATTCTCTATTCTGTTCCATTGATCTGTTTGTCTGGCTTTATACTAATGCAAATGCTTTAGACGTATGTCAATTAAATGTCTTGATAATTATACTTTTATGATACAATTAGAAGTCAGGTAATGTTAGTTCTCCAAACTCGTTCTTATTTTTTAAAGTTTCTTTGGCTCTACCAGGCTTTGGATGTTTACATGTGATTTTAGAATCAGTTTTGTCAAATTCTACAAGAAAGTCATCAGAATTTTCACTGGGATTCCATTGAATCTATATATCGATTTGGGAAAATTGACATCTTAACATAGAATAGCTCTCTGACCCTTGCCATAGTAAGGATCTCCATTTATTTAGTTCTCCTAAATTCTCTAACTTTTTTTTTGGATTTCAGTGTTCAAGTATTGTACCTTTTTTGTTAGATTTATCTCAAAATACTTCTTCTTTTATGTTATTTTAAATGATATTGTTTTACTAATTTCAACATTTATATTGGTTGTTTCCAGAATATACAATTACATTTAATTTTTATATAAATTCTTTTATCCTACAACTTTGCAAAAACCACTTTACTAATGACTTTTCTTGTAGAGTCCTTCAGACATTTTAACATAATTAAGTCCATAAATAAAGCCAGTTTCTTTTTTCCTTTTCTAGCTGGGTAGGTTTGTTTTTCTTTTCCTTTTACCACTTGATTAGAGTGTTATAATCTGCAGTACAATGTCAGATGGAGGGGGTTTGGGCAAGTATTCTTGCCTTGCTTATGATTCTAATAGGAAAGTATTCATTCTTTCACCATTAAGTGTAATGTTACGTGTGGGTTTTTCATAGATGCCCTTTATCAAGTTAAATTTACTTCTATTCCTGACTTGCTGAGTATTTTTTTTTTAGTTTATTTTTAAATGAATGGATGTTTGAATATGACCATATGCTTATCTCAATTAATTGAGATTATTATATGGTTTTTCTAATATGGATTATTATATGGTTTGTTTTTTTAAGTTTTTATTTTTTTATTATATGGTTTTTATATTTTATATAATATATAAATATTATATATATATAATTTATGTTTTTTATTTTATATGTTTTTTGTTTTTAATTTTTAATATATGGTTTTTAATATTTTATATACTATAATATATATATATAATATATATTGCTGCTGCTTCTGCTGCTAAGTTGCTTCAGTCATGTCCAACTCTATGCGACCCCATAGATGGCAGCCCAACAGGCTCCCCCATCCCTGGGATTCTCCAGGCAAGAATACTGGAGTGGGTTGCCATTTCCTTCTCCAATGCATGAAAGTGAAAAGTGAAAGTGAAGTCACTCAGTCGTTTCTGACTCTTAGCAACCCCATGGACTGCATCCCACCAGGCTCCGCCATCCATGGAATTTTCCATGCAAGAGTACTGGAGTGGGGTGCCATTGCCTTCTCCGTAATATAAATTTATATATATTATATAATATAATTATAAATAATTATATTATTCTATATTATATTCTATATTATTATATATACGATATATTATTGTATATAATAAAATAAAATAAAATATATTATATTATAATATAATAATATATTATATATTAGCATATTGTATCGGAGAAGGCAATTGAGAGGGTAACAGACAGGAAGGCCAGGGGTCTCCAAATAGAGGAAATAGCCTGCAAGTGTCAGACATTTTTATCTCTCTTAAGCGGCAGGAGGAAACAAACTAGCAATATTTTTTCCTTCTCTATACAAATTTAAAGGGAGGTTTCTCTTAAAATATTGTGTTGCCATAATGACACCCAGCTTCGCCTGAAGTTAGCTATTGTCGAGTCTAGAGATAACCAATGCCTTTTTCCTATGGAAATGTTTGTCTTAAGCTATGCTAATGTACTATGCCTTTACCCCAAACTCTGTCTCCAAGTCGGTTCCGCCTCTTGGCCCAGAACCTACTTGACAAACCAGTATGGATATTGTTCCCCCAATCTATGTAAATGAAACTATTTGTATGGTGGTCTGCCCTTCTTCAAGATTCAAGTTAATCATTTTATGGCCCAGGATAAACCATTTGGTGCCAAGATTATCCCAAAATGCATCTTATGGGTGAGGGGCCTGGTGCCATTCTGAATTTTAAGACATTCCTTTCTTTCATTAACAGACTGCTAGTGACTATATAACATCCAGCTAAAGACTAGCAGGGGGGTACTCTTTCTGCCCCCTTCTGATGCCTATGTCAGAAGCTTTCTCTATCTCCTTTATACTTCAATAAATTTTTATTACACAAAAGCTCTGAGCGATCAAGCCTCATCTCTGGCCCCGGATTGAATTCTTCTCCTCTGGGGGCCAAGAATCCTGGTGTATTAGCGTGATTCAACAACAACCTTTCACAATGGCACCCCACTCCAGTACTCTTGCCTGGAGAATCCCAGGGATGGGGGAGCCTGGTGGGCTGCCATCAATGGGGTCGCACAGAGTAGGACACGACTGAAGGGACTTAGCATAGCATATCATTTATATATATAATATATATAATATATATTTATATATTATTATAGTATAGTATATATTATTATCTATATTACTATATATTATATATATATAATATATATAATATAATATAATAATATATAATAATATAATATTATATAAGATATAACATATATAATAATATATAATAATATAAATATATCATATATTATATATATTATATTAATATAGATTATATATTATTATTATTTTGTATATTATGTAATATTATATGTATAATATTATATAGTAATATAAATAAT